>NC_132893.1:36183336-36285836 GCF_030463535.1 Salminus brasiliensis
GATTCATCACAACTGACCACATTAACAGCGTGATTCATCACAACTGACCACACAAACAACGTGATTCATCACAACTGACCACATTAACAGTGTGATTCATCACAACTGACCACATCAACAGCGTGATTCATCACAACTGACCACATTAACAGCGTGATTCATCACAACTGACCACATTAACAGCGTGATTTATCACAACTGACCACACAAACAACGTGATTCATCACAACTGACCACATTAACAGCGTGATTCATCACAACTGACCACATTAACAGCGTGATTCATCACAACTGACCACACAAACAACGTGATTCATCACAACTGACCACATTAACAGCGTGATTCATCACAACTGACCACATTAACAGTGTGATGAATGTGATGAAGCTGGGTTAGTGCTGAATGTAAGGAGTGAAAGAGGTTCTAAAGTACCAAAAGTATCCACACTCTCAGAGAGCTTCTGCAGCTGTGTGAGCTGAGAGGAAGAGTGTGTGTGAGCTGAGAGGAAGAGTGTGTGTGAGCTGAGAGGAAGAGTGTGTGTGAGCTGAGAGGAAGAGTGTGTGTGAGCTGAGAGGAAGAGTGTGTGTGAGTCGAGAGGAAGAGTGTGTGTGAGCTGAGAGGAAGAGTGTGTGTGAGCTGAGAGGAAGAGTGTGTGTGAGTCGAGAGGAAGAGTGTGTGTGAGTCGAGAGGAAGAGTGTGTGTGAGTCGAGAGGAAGAGTGTGTGTGTGTGAGCTGAGAGGAAGAGTGTGTGTGTGTGAGCTGAGAGGAAGAGTGTGTGTGTGAGCTGAGAGGAAGAGTGTGTGTGTGAGCTGAGAGGAAGAGTGTGTGTGTGAGCTGAGAGGAAGAGTGTGTGTGTGTGTATGAGCTGAGAGGAAGAGTGTGTGTGAGCCGAGAGGAAGAGTGTGTGTGTGAGCTGAGAGGAAGAGTGTGTGTGTGAGCTGAGAGGAAGAGTGTGTGTGAGCTGAGAGGAAGAGTGTGTGTGTGTGTGTGTGTGTGTGAGCTGAGAGGAAGAGTGTGTGTGTGTGTGTGTGTGTGAGCTGAGAGGAAGAGTGTGTGTGTGAGCTGAGAGGAAGAGTGTGTGTGTGTGTGTGTGTGTGAGCTGAGAGGAAGAGTGTGTGTGTGTGTGTGAGCTGAGAGGAAGAGTGTGTGTGTGTGTGTGTGAGCTGAGAGGAAGAGTGTGTGTGTGAGCTGAGAGGAAGAGTGTGTGTGTGAGCTGAGAGGAAGAGTGTGTGAATGGTGGAAAGTCTGCGTTTCAGTATATTAAAGCTCCCAGAATCAACACACTGATGAGCATGAGTGTGTGTGTGTGTGAGTGAGTGTGAGTGAGTGAGTGAGTGAGTGAGTGAGTGAGTGAGTGTGTGTGTGTGTGTGTGTGTGTGTGTGTGTGTGTGTGTGCAATAGGGTCTTTTTCGCACGAATGATAAACGGTGCACGCGCGCGCTCGTCACAAATAATCAATAGTGTTTGATTGCTGGTTGAAGTTTCCAGTCAGAATCAGTGAGTCGCTCGCACTCCTCCACCTGTTCACCTCCATCAGCGGGTTCTAAAGGTCAGTCCTACCTGCATGCTGTCCGGCTGTCTCGTGCTCCGCGTCTCCACTCGCGCTCTCTGCTCGCTGCACGCGGAGGAGGAATGGACCAGAATGAATCGAATCTTTTTAAGGTGAGCGGAGTGAATCGATTCGGGAGCAACGAACGACTCCCGCGTGTTTGGGGTTGTTTTTTTTTTTCAGCTAAAGGAAACTAAAACTGTCTCAGCCTTCACCCCCAAACCCAGCCAGCGATCATAATACACTGATCATAATACACTGATCATAATACACTGATCATAACAGTGATCATAACAGTGATCATAACAGTGATCATAATACAGTGCTCATAACAGTGATCATAATACACTGATCATAATACAGTGATCATAACAGTGATCATAACAGTGATCATAATACACTGATCATAATACACTGATCATAATACACTGATCATAATACACTGATCATAATACAGTGCTCATAACAGTGATCATAACAGTGATCATAACAGTGATCATAATACAGTGCTCATAATACAGTGATCATAATACAGTGCTCATAACAGTGATCATAATACACTGATCATAATACACTGATCATAACAGTGATCATAACAGTGATCATAATACAGTGATCATAATACACTGATCATAATACAGTGATCATAATACAGTGATCATAATACACTGATCATAATACACTGATCATAACAGTGCTCATAACAGTGATCATAATACAGTGCTCATAATACAGTGCTCATAACAGTGATCATAATACAGTGATCATAATACACTGATCATAATACAGTGATCATAATACACTGATCATAACAGTGATCATAACAGTGATCATAATACAGTGCTCATAATACAGTGATCATAATACAGTGATCATAATACAGTGATCATAATACAGTGCTCATAACAGTGATCATAATACAGTGATCATAATACAGTGCTCATAATACAGTGCTCATAACAGTGCTCATAATACAGTGATCATAATACACTGATCATAATACACTGATCATAATACAGTGCTCATAACAGTGCTCATAATACAGTGCTCATAATACAGTGCTCATAATACACTGATCATAATACAGTGCTCATAATACAGTGATCATAATACACTGATCATAATACAGTGCTCATAATACACTGATCATAATACAGTGCTCATAATACACTGATCATAATACAGTGCTCATAACAGTGCTCATAATACAGTGATCATAATACACTGATCATAATACAGTGCTCATAATACACTGATCATAATACACTGATCATAAAACAGTGCTCATAATACACTGATCATAATACACTGATCATAATACAGTGCTCATAATACACTGATCATAATACAGTGCTCATAACAGTGATCATAATACAGTGCTCATAATACAGTGCTCATAATACAGTGATCATAACAGTGCTCATAATACAGTGATCATAATACAGTGCTCATAACAGTGATCATAACAGTGCTCATAATACAGTGATCATAATACAGTGCTCATAACAGTGATCATAATACAGTGCTCATAATACAGTGCTCATAATACACTGATCATAATACAGTGATCATAACAGTGCTCATAATACAGTGATCATAATACAGTGCTCATAACAGTGATCATAACAGTGCTCATAATACAGTGATCATAATACAGTGCTCATAACAGTGATCATAATACAGTGCTCATAATACAGTGCTCATAATACACTGATCATAATACAGTGATCATAACAGTGCTCATAATACAGTGCTCATAATACAGTGCTCATAATACAGTGCTCATAACAGTGCTCATAATACAGTGATCATAATACAGTGCTCATAACAGTGATCATAATACAGTGCTCATAACAGTGCTCATAATACAGTGATCATAATACACTGATCATAACACACTGATCATAACAGTGCTCATAATACACTGATCATTACAGTGCTCATAATACAGTGCTCATAATACAGTGCTCATAATACAGTGCTCATAAACACACACACACACACAGACACACACACACACACAGACACAGACACAGACACACAGAGCTACTCCGTCTTATTTGTCGGGTGCTGTGTTACAGTGTGTAACATTACTGTAACGCCATTATGGGCGTTATGAGGTATGGGAGCGGTGTCCTGACACAGCCTGTCCCCCGACTGCTTCACTGGTTATTAACAATAATTTATCCACAAGTTATATATACAGATATAATACTGTTGTTGCTACGCTGGCATATAACGCTAATAACAACAGGTAAAGCTAGCTAGCTACCGAGCACTCGCTATACGCTATCGAGCTAACCTTGTGTAAGAACAGCATAAGACATGTCCAGGGGACAGGACGTGTCCTGGGGGATTGGGGGATAGGATGTGTCCTGGGGGGGGGTGAGACCACCGCGCCCATCAGCGTAGATATATTCACAAGCACAGCTGCTATTTAACCAATGCAGCCGGAAGGCGTGAAGATAGGGGTGTAAGATAGTGATGAGCATCATAAGGTAGAGCCCAGTGTGTCCACTTCACTCAACTCCACTCAACTCCACTCCAGTCCAGTCCAGTCCTGAAAGGATGAGTGGACATTATCTCTCCTCAAACTCTCAGGCCTTCAGGAAGGGAGGGAAAGATTCACGCTGCTGCTCAGGCTGCTGTCTGGGGAAAATATGTAGAGCCACCCTGGACAGGAGATGCTGTAGATGAAGATCATCTGTGTTTTTAATTTGCCTGGAAGTGGTTTTAATGTTATGGCTTGTGTCCATACTTCAGTCCATGTTCTAGATAAGTGAGTCATACAGAGTCAGAAACCACATAATCAGTCTATTAGAGACTACTGAACACCTCCACACGGTCTGAGGAGAGTGTGAGGTGACCAGGCCTGCAGCACTGTGCCTCTCTGATTTTCACCAAACTATAGGGTGAAGCTTCTAGCCAGTAATGCAGCTGAGCTGAAAGCAGGATAACTAATGCATGAGTGGGATTCCTCATGCATGGATGCTGGCATATCTTCCAGAGAACCATCCTAACTCTACTGTTCCTAAGGTGGAGCATGCATGTATTCATCACCTTTGAGGCCAGATGTTGTTTCCTGTAAGGGGTGCACTGGAGGGACTGTGTGGATGACCCTGGCTGTGTCCGAAACATTACCCACCTCCTAATTGAGCGAATCCAGTCACATTTGAGGGGAAATGTACACAGAATTAAAAAATATAGAGATATTCTTGTAGCCTAATGTAATACCTCTAACAGCTCCTCACAGAAAGTTCTTCACCTAATGGTGATGAAGACGCTGCCTGATGCCTGAGACACTGTTCTACCAGAGTTCTGAGAAGAGTTCGGCTCTAGAACCTGCTTTTAGAACCAGATCATTAAAATGGTGGAGGGATACATGCTGCAGGGTGTAGTGCAGCTACAGAAAGTAGTCCCTAAAGAAAACTGGATTAGTTGAGATTCTCCTCTATTTTACCTTCATCATCATCACTGGTGGATTTGGATAGATGCTAAATTAAGGGCTGTATCTGTGTTGTAGTCATGGCGATAAATGAGCGTAGTACCTTTTGTTTGCGGCTCCGAGGCCCGACCCGGCACTGCAGTGACATTAGCAGCAGCTCTCAGATTCTGAAGAGGTTCGTCTGGGATTTGAACCAGCATTGCTTAGGTCACCACTGAGTAACCACTGCACTCATCATATGAATTATTCAGGCCTCCTCACGCTGCTGTTGATGCTGCGCTGTATTTACTGTCACCGCCTGCGACATCACACACAGCACATCAGCGCTTTCACTTTCTCACTCATTTCCTACAGAACTGGAAGGGTTTCATTTTCCAGTGCTGCCAGCACACCTTCATCAGCATCACACATCAGTGCTGAGACTATTTTTAGACACTAAAAAAAGAGTGAATGCTGCGTTCGAGCGTCCTGCACATCCTTAGCATGTGATAGAGCGTCCCTGCACCGCGTTGAAGAAACCCCTTTATCTGTTTTAGTGTTCTGAGTAAAAGCCTGGTCTCCTGTGCAGCTGCAGACCTACATAAACTACATGAATGAAGTACTGCCAAGGACTCTCTGGAGCAGATCATCATGACCCTATTGGCTCCATGCTGCCTAATGCCAGGCGTGGGCTAGAGGGGTATAAAGCCCCCCAGCATTGAGGAGCTGTGGAGCAGTGGAGGAGCTGTGTTCTCTGGAATGATTGTGGAGGAGCTCCATCCAGTACTGTTGGGATGAGTTGGGGATGATGAGGTGGGTTGGTGATCATTATTCAACATCCTGACCTCACTAAAGCTCTTGTTGCTGAATGCAATCAAATCCTCACAGCAATGCTCCTCCTCCAGAATCTTGTAGAAAGTCTTCTTCTCTGGACAGTAGAGACAGTTACTCCAATAAAAGCAGGATCAACTCCAGAAGAAACAATGAACAAGCAGGTGTCCCAATACTTTTGTCAAATACAAGCGTGTGTTACTGTGTTGTGTGGGTTCTTCTCTGGGCTTGATGACCGTCTCACACCACTGTGTCACATTTCTGTAGGGTTTCGTCTAAACGAACTGCCTCCCATGTGTTCCTCACTGCTCTCCACACACCTCCTGAGTTTCTTCTGCTCATGTTTGTTCCTTGTGCGATGCCGTTAAAGAACCACTATTAGTTCCATAAAGTTCCATGTTTATAAAAGAGAACCATTAGATTGTTGAAGAACCTTCACATCCTCACGTCAAGGGTAGAAGAATTAGCTCGGCCACTCCAGCTCATCCCGAAGGTACTTTGTGGAGCTCCAGTGTTCCAGAGAACCCCACAGCCCAACGCTGGGTGGCTTAACCATAGGTGTGTCCTGTTCTCTCAACATGGTTCTGTGGTAATTCAGGGTTCTTTGTCTTCGAACAATAACAGAGCTCCTTTTGGAGCCATATGGAGCCAATTTAAAAGGGTTCCAACAATGTGAAGTGCTCCTCCACCAGGCATAGAACTGTTGGTCCTGTGAATAGCTGGTCCTGTGAGTCTCATGGTTCTGTGTCGAGTTATTGCCTTTACTAAAGAACCCGTGGAAAACCTTTGTAGGAGTGTTGCATTCAAGTTCCTCTGGAGGGTAGCAGTGTCCTCTCCTTAACCTTAAACTCAGCACAGATACCTGCACTTGGTTTGGTGGCAGCAACACTATCTCCATCCATTAAATCAATTCTAGATTACAGACAGATCGATCGCTTCCTCATTAGGACCCCACTGTCCCCCATCTTCTCTTTCACCAGCAGAAACAGGAGACGTACGAGCCCAGATTTAGCCCTGGACCTGTTCTGAGAGAGGACAGAGTGAGGGCAGAGGAACCACGGTTTTGAGACATCAGCAGACTTTTCTACATCATTTCATGGTAAAGGTGTAAAGAAACCCTACTGAGAGTGGGGGGGTTTAGTGTGAAATGCTCGGTTCTAGATAACCTGCTCCAGTCAGAGCTGTGGTTCTACAGTGGAGGTTCTAGATAAGCTCCCCCAGTCAGAGCTGGAGTTCTACAGTGGAGGTTCTAGATAAGCTCCCCCAGTCAGAGCTGTGGTTCTACAGTGGAGGTTCTAGATAAGCTCCCCCAGTCAGAGCTGGAGTTCTACAGTGGAGGTGAAGGGAAGCAGACGTCTGAAGCTCTAATAAAAGCTCCTCACAGAAAGTTCTTCACCTAATGGTGATGAAGACGCTGCCTGATGCCTGAGACACGGTTCTACCAGAGTTCTGAGAAGAGCTCGGCTCTAGAACCTGCTTTTAGAACCAGATCATTAAAATGGTGGAGGGATACATGCTGCAGGGTGTAGTGCAGCTACAGAAAGTAGTCCCTAAAGAGAACTGGATTAGTGGAGATTCTCTATTCACTATTTTACCTTCATCATCATCATCATCATCATCATCATTCCATATAAAACTCAGAAGACTCGTGTAGCTGCAGTGGTGGGTTTAGATAGGAGATAAATTATGGACTGTATCTGTGCTGTAGTCATGGCGACTGTAAAGAAATCAGAGTGAGTTTTCTGTCGGTTTTCCAGAATCCGCTGGCTAAATTAATTACGATATAAATACAATGTAATTAATTGCAATTACAACACTAAAAACAAAGCTATGCTATGCTACACTACATAGCTACAGTGTTATGTCTCTGGGCCCTAAGCCAGCCAATCAGAGCAGAGCCTTTTTTTTTTTTACCATACATTAAATTACATTGTTCTTCTCCAGAGCTTCACTGATCACTCAGTAAATACCCTTATCTAGTTTATACAGACTAGACTCCAGAAGATCCTCTAATCTTAGACTCTACTAAACTCAAGTCAGTATGGAGACCATAGTACTCTTCTCTTCACCCAAGTCCTCTCAGAAGAGGAGGGTCTTCAGTCTGGGTTTGAGGACAGCGAGCGTTGGACTCTGCTGTTCGGACACCCAGGGGAAGTTCGTTCCTACACTTCGGTGCAGGACAGTAAAAAGTCTGGACGCTCGTCTTCCGTGGATCTTAAAGGATGGCGGGTCGAGCCAAGCCGTACTTGAAGCTGGAAGGGCTCTTGGTGCAGATCGGCTTTTGACCATCGCCATCAAGTACGGAGGGGCTGGCTGGTCCAGTCTTGGCTTTGTAGACCAGAGTCAGGGTCTGAATCTGATGAGGGCAGCAGCTACAGAGAACGCAGCAGTGGCCTGATGGTGCACACAGGACGACCAGCCAGAGATAAGCAAAAGAGCTGAGCAAGCACCTGGGTAACCCCTCTAGAGAGGGCGGGCCGATGTCTGTGTTTCATTCTAAGGTGAAATAACAGGGTGGTAAACACATGCAGCAGCTTTAGGTCTGATCCGGAAAGTGCTGATGTGTCAGGGAGAGACGCTATTATTCCAGGGCAGTTTTCACAGAAGTGCAGACGAACAGAGAGAGAGAGAGAGAGAGAGAGAGAGAGAGAGAGAGAGAGAGAGAGAGAGAGAGAATGATGAATCTGGCAAACAGAAGAAGACAAGAAGACGGATGGCGGAGGGAGAGATTAAGCTGTCCGGCTGGAGGAGATGCAGAGAGTGACTGAGACGGGGTGAAGCGCGAGTGCCCTCAGACTAGTGTTAGACACCAAGCATCTCTCTTTATATCTCTCTCACACAAACACACATTGAATTCAATTATATTGGAACATCTGCTCATTCACCGTTTCATCTGAAATCAAGGGTATTAAGAGAGTTTCTCCTGCAGGAGCATTGCTGTGAGGATTTGATTGCATTCAGCAACAAAAGCATTAGTGAGGTCAGGATGTTGGGCAATGAGGACCACATAGATTATTAAAAAAAACAAACATTAATGAACAGATGTCCCAACATGTTTGTCCACATACTGTAAATTAGTTAGTTTTGCAGATGGTTTTTGTTTTCAGAGCTGCTGTCATAGTGTCTGTTGCCCTGGCAACCCTACAGCCAGTGTTTTGATAGTTCCCTTGGCCACTTTATCAGAAACCCTTTCCTTGCAGCTTTATTATTATTATTATTATTATTTTAACAAATATAAATATTTTAGATATATTTTATTACATAATTCAGTTATGAGTGTTTACAATATTGACATGTAATATTTTTATGTTCTTTGATTTGAGCGCATTCTTGGCAGTCATCCTTAGAAGAACCTTAAACCTAAAAATGACAGTTTGAACCATCATAAACTCCGCAGACTTCAGTCCTGCAGGCTCCGCGCGTGTTTTATCCTATAGGATGTACAGAGCATCCATCTCCCACAAGACTCATCATCTTAATCCCCCTCTAATCAGCCACCAGCCAATTAAAACCCTCAGTAAGGTTTACACACTAAGCCAACACGGTCACACTTACCCTCAGCTAATGAAGCCAAAAGATTAATTGGCAATTTTTAATTTCCATATCAGAGTGGCCTGCTCCTTAAATCTCCTCCTATACACCCATAAGCCATAACATTAAAACCACCATATACTGGTTTTATACTATACACCTTTATATCTAGCTATATAAATACCATGCCTTATACTGAGCAGACCCGCTTGTGCAGCCAAAACTATGCTAACCTGTCAAGGCATAACCCTCAAAAAACCAAGACTAATGTTAGCAGCAGGTCCTCAACCATGTCGGCAGATCACCAGCTGTCCTTCTTTGGAGCACGTTTGGTAGACACTAACCCCTGCACCCTGGGAACAGCCCCACAAGAAAAAAAATATTTTAAATGTTATGGCAAGAGACTAAATATTTACCTATACCATTTATCATCACTACTATGAAAACATGATAGTATCAGAGGCATCAGCATAAAGAAAAAGTTCTTAAACACATGAAGTACAGCTACACTCTGCTGAAGGTCGAGGGAACGAGGTATTTCTGTAGTAAGAACATCAAGATAACTATTTCTACACTTAACCCTATTTATTTTATTCTACTGACAAATAGAGTTTTAGGAAACTTAAAAAGCAAATGCAGAACAAAACTTTCTGCAGATAAAATGTTTAGAAATGTAATAAACTTTACAAGCTCAAAATAAGTAGATATTTACACCAAGTTCACCAATATTTCTTTTGAGAAGTTGTGCAATGCTTAAAATAACTACATGTGGTGCTCTGAAAATCTGAACTGGACATACTTAGACTCAAGTTTGGCTCCCTCTGGTGGGCAAAATTAAGTGTTGCATTACAGCTCAGCTACTGAAATTCAGCTGGCTTACTGGCATTTCCACATACTTTAGACAAAAGTATTGGGACACACCTCAATCACTGAACTCCAGCGTGGTTCTGTATGTAATAGGAGACACCGCTGCACCAACAACAAGTCAGCTGGTGAAATCTCCTCCCTCCTAGATCTTCCTCCATCAGCTGAGTGGTGTTATTATTGAACAGTGGAAGAGTTTAGGAGGAACAGCTCACAGAGAGCAGCTCAGTGTCCACCGAGTGTCTGTCAGACCACGTAAAGTTACAGAGCGGGGTCAGGGCCGAGTGCTGAGCTCAGAGTGCAGAAAAGCCTCCAACTGACTCAGTAACTGCAGCAGAGCTCCAGACCTGCTGCTGCTGGAGCTGCAGAGGAGGACCAGCTCCAGATTAGTTTAAAATGGGAAGCCAATCACTCCTGTAAGGGTAAACACCTTCATTTTATGGTTTTAACCTTTATCAGCCTTATTACAAAATTCAAAAGGACCACTGATTTTCTATGAAAATTTATTTATCTGACCTACTGCTGCATAAACGAACACAGCTCAGCAGAACAGCACATCCATTACAAAAGGTTTAATAGAGGGCAACAGAAGGGAGGCATTTTTTATATTTACAGACATTATCTACATATCGGAATGAGGGGGATAAACCGAGTGCTTTGTGGCAGATGGGAACAAAAGAACCATATAGAGGGAATGCGATGGGGTGGGGGGGAAACAAAGCCTGAAAGACAGACTGGATCTACAGACTGCATCCGAGCAAACCAGTCACCATATTACTGCACCTGCTAAAGCAACTGCAACCTGCGAGTAATGACCAGACACGCTGGGTCAGCTCTCAGGTTTTGGACAGTCAGTCGTGTTGACTCTCGACATGTGGACGAGTGCAGAGTAAAACTTCTGTAGAGCACTCCAGCAGCTCTGCAGGCGGTGCGGGTGCACAGGGCAGGACAGCTGGAGTGCCTTCAGTTTCCAAGTGGATGGATTTAGGACGACTCCTCGTCAATCTTGGGGGCCAGGTAGTATTTGACGTGACCCATATCTGCAATCTTGTACTCCACCACTGAAACAAAGGGGCAGCAGCATGAGACAGAGCCCAGAGCAGAAGACCCTTCACTGATATTATAAAGCTTTACAGAATCACTAGTTTCTCATTAGTGAGAAAATCTATCCACTCATTTTACTTTGGAATTTTTACATTATTCAAATTCTTGTTACTGTGTAAAATTATGAAATGGTGGTGTTGGTAGAACTTAACATGGAAAATAAGCCCAAGAAAACATCTGCAATGAAATCTTTAAATATGCAAATATGGCAACAGATTCTATTTGGTATAAAGACATCACTTAATAGGCCTTTGATCTGTTTTATTATTTTCTATAAATGTACTAACAGTCATTCAAGTAAACTTTTTGACTATGTGCCCATGTAGTCTGAAGTGCCTTGTGGATTTCCCTATAAGATCTAATCCAACAGTTGTGATTAGAAATAGATTTAGGTTGTTAAGGTGTATGCAAATGAGTTGCTGGGTGCGAGACCCTTACCGAGAGGAATGTCTGCAGACATGCTGAGCGTGACTGTTTTGGACAGGGGTGTGGCCTTGGTGAAGAAGTTGAGGTAGTTCAGAGCAAATATCAGCTGCACCGGTTCATTCATCTCAATCGTCACCTGAGAAACAAACACACACAGTCCTGACCTCCATCCTCCTCACAATCCGGACAAAGCCATTAACGGAGTATGACTGATGCACACTAGCCCCATCATAAACACTCACAGCCTCGTCCTCCTTGTCCACGTTGCTGGTCTGGGACAGCTTGATGTTGCCAGTGCCGAGCTCGCCGCTGGCGGAGAACTTCACTCCATCTTTGGCGCAGGAAATCATGACTGCATCACCAATCTGCGAAAGGTCTCGGCAGATGCGGGCGAACTCTCCCGAGGGCATTTTCACCACACAGCTGTACTCCTGCTCCTGGAAAACAGGGTTAAAAACAAGGTTAAAACAAAACTCAAATGAGCTCAAACACGCCCTGAAGCCTCATCCTGAACCGGGATCAGACTAAAACTTACTGGAATTCCAAGCTGCTCCACATCCAAGTCCATCAGCTTCATTTCATAGTCGGAGACTTTCTCCTGATCTGAAGAGATTAGGAAACATTAGAGGAACTCCTCACAACCTCCAGTGACTTTCCAACTAACGAAAGACTTTAATAAGCCAGTGTGTGTGTAGATACCTAAAGAATACATCAGCGATCTTCATTAAGCTGAAATTAAAAATCACTCACTGATCGTCTCAAACACCAGAGCCAAGGAGTCAGCGTTGTCCTCCGCCCGCAGAGTGATGATGTCCTCATTCCCAGCACACTTCAGGATCTTCGACATACTGGAACACCACACCACAGATCATTAGATAATCCATCATATGGTTCAAAGCTGTTTACTGACACTTAAAAACGCAGTGATCTGATTCGTCTAAACACTAATAACTAATCACACGCTCACAATTTTGCTCAAGACAGTTATACACAACTTAGAAGCTCTACGCCATAAAAGAACCTCACTTCCATCTAAAAACACCATCTTCCAGCCACTCAGCTAACATGCAGCTCTCGCAAAGCATTATGGGTGTTGTAGTTTTTCTGGCTTCTACTCACCAGATACTGTATTGAAATCTAAATTTACAAACTACAGCTTAAAAGTAACTAAACTGAGGAATCATCAAATAATTAGAGGAAATATATTCTTATTAGCAACCAAATTCCCCTGGCTGCATGCATGTGTATATATATATATATATATATATATATATATATATATATATATATATATATATATATATTTTTTTTTTTTTTAAAAGACAAGCATTATTTTTTATTGCAATGCAAATTACAGCAGCTTTAAATTTTCTTAAGACATTTAAAATAATTTAAGCAGTTTGATGATCCATTTAGCTCAAAATCTACCTTTCTAAGGCTAAAATGGGCAAATGCTTATACACAAAATACCTAAATAGCGTTTATATTTATTTATACACCAGATAAGCCTGACAGGATTTTTTTTATTTAAACATATACAAATATTAAACTAATCATTATTAAACATGCATTAGTGATTTTACTTTTAAATCTGAGGTAAAAAATAATAAAATTGCAGAGATACAACTGAATAAACACTTTTATTACATAAATTCGTACTCTTTACATCCCCTCTCCCCAAACCCAACATTTTATTCGCATTAAAGACTTTATTAGTCATTAATAAAGTAAAAAACATCCGTTTATTCTTTATTAGCTCGTTAGCTAGCCTCTCTTTCTCTAGCTCCGTCTTTCCCGCCAAAGGGGAGACGTGCGCGCCAAAGTGACGTCATGAGGTCACATGTATTTGCGATCTTAAGAAAATAAGAGTATTTTTTTTTCCCTTATTAATTTAAATGTTTTTTAAATGGTTGGTACTTTTGATAATAACGATGAAGTTTAATTAGTTCGCGTGCGAGTTATTAGTTGTGTATGATGAGGGTGGTGAAGGCGGATAAAGGGCGCGTGATGGTGGATTAGGCATGTATGGACATGTCTGTGCTGGAAGTTAGTTTTTTTTAGGTTAATTAAGTGTTTAATTGAAGGTTAAGTGTTTAATTGTGGTTAAGGGGTGTAATTAATTGCTTAATGAGCGATAAAAGCCGGAGTATTTGTGAACGAGGCTGAAACTGACTGCTTGTTGGAATTGTCCGTTCCACCTTAAATGGTGCAGCAGTTCCATTCTGGCGCCTAAGGCGCCAGAATGGAACTGCTGCACCATTTAAGGTGGAACGGACAATTCCAACTTCAAGCTCTGCAAACTAGCTTTTTAAAAACATTCACTGCATATAACCGCATGCAAAACTATGCACGAACTCTACCAGAGAACCTAATCAACTTAATCAATCAATACCTGCTGAGGTTGACCCCCATGGCGAGGTTTCTGTCGCAGCGGTACGAGTCGAAGCCATCGCTGCGCAGCGTGAGCTGCACCAGGGAGACGTGGGAAGAGTCC
The DNA here is from genome assembly GCF_030463535.1 of Salminus brasiliensis. Lineage (NCBI taxonomy): Eukaryota > Metazoa > Chordata > Actinopteri > Characiformes > Bryconidae > Salminus > Salminus brasiliensis. Next base: position 36,197,561 of record NC_132893.1, read on the forward strand.
ATGCTCTGCAGCGAGATCCCAGACGAGCTCACGTCCCAGCAAGCCTCGGTGATCAGATCCTTCAGAGCCTCCAGCACCTTCTTCAGGATGGAGCCCTGGACAAGCCTTGCCTCGAACATTGCGCTGTTTGTTTGTGTACGGACACAGAAGGAGGTTCCCTGTAGCTGTAGTGTGGAGTATCAGGTGCAGGCGGGCGCACCGGACCTGATCGGCTCTAGAACAAGAAGACTGGGTGGAAAGCTGAACAAAGAGCGCGCGCGAGGATGCTGTCGACCCTTCCTGATACACGAGGCTCCAAAAGTGCGTCTCCTGCGCGCGCTTTCCGTCCACTTTTGATGCATGCAAACCGGACGACGCAACTTCCTCTCTGAAGCAAACTCCGCCTCGGTGCAGCTGCAGTAGCGCAGTTCAGCCGCACGGCCGCACGAGGTCGCTGTTTGTCCATTATTACAGAAGTGGGGAATACAGTTAAACATATGCGAATATTTTAATAATTAATTAATCATTAATTTTATGGTGATTTACAAGAAACAAAACAGCAATAAAGCAAAATTATTTTTTTTATTTTTTTGGTCAGCACATTCATCTATAATATTGATGCAGTAATATTGATACATTATTATGTCCCATTATAAGTGGGACATACAGTTAAACATATGCAAATATTTTAATAATTAATTAATAATTAATTTTATGGTGATTTACAAGAAACAAAACAGCAATAAAGTAAAAAAAGATATAGGATTTTTTTGGTCAGCAGATTCATGTATAATATTGATACATTATTACAGAAGTGGGAGGTACGGTTAAACATATGCAAATATTTTAATAATGAATTCATAATTAATATATTTATTGTGATGTACAAGAAAAACAACAGCAATAAAGCAAAATTATTTTTAATTTTTTTTGGGTCAGCACATTCATCTATAATATTGATGCAGTAATATTGATACATCATTATGTCCCATTATAAGTGGGACATACAGTTAAACATATGCAAATATTTTAATAATTAATTAATAATTAATTTTATGGTGATTTACAAGAAACAAAACAGCAATAAAGTAAAAATAAATTGGATTTTTTTGGTCAGCACATTCATCAATAATATTGATACAATATTATTGATACATTATTACAGAAGTGGGAAATACAGTTAAACATATGCTAATGTTGTAATAATTAATTAATAATTTATATCTTTTTTTGGTGATTTACAAAAAACAAAACAGCAGTAAAGCAAAAAAAAAGAATTATTGTTTTTTGGTCAGCAGATTCATCAATAATATTAATACAATAATATTGATACATTATTACAGAAGTGGAAAACATAGTTAAACATATGCAAATATTTGAATTATTAATTGATCATATATTTTATGTTGATTTTCAAGAAATGAAATGGATTTTTTTGGTCAGCAAATTAATCAATAATATTGATACATTATTGCATAAATACGGTTAAACATATGCACATATTTTAATAATTAATTAATAATTGATGCATTTTATGGTCATTTATAAGACACGAGTACCTTCATCAATAATATTGATACATGAACTAAATAAAGATATGATATGGCATAAATATCCACATACAGACGTGTTCTATTTTATTAGTCAGTTTCATCATGGGATTTTGATATAAGCATTACAGCTGCATGTATAGCCTCATAGTGGTCAGGGTGTGTTGGAAGCTGGCTTGGGGTCAGCAGGTCCATCACTCGCTCCAAACTCCTGGACAGGAGGCGCTGCCCCTGTTCTGACCCAGTTAATCATGGCTCTGTTCCAGGCAGGTCGAACAGGGCTGCTACTAAAGCAGACTGCTACCCGAATACAACAGAAATATAACAGCATCCATCCAGGTGTTTCATCTGTTTAATAAAGCGCTCATTTGCAAATCGCTGATCCTGCAGGACAGTTAAGCTCCAACGACTAAATTATTAAATTATTCTTTACATAATGCATAAAAAAATCTAATGATCTAATGTAACCTCGAGGGCGCTGCTTAACCCCACCCCCAGGCCCACGAGGCTCCAAAATGTATATTTTTGCGCGCGCTTTCCATTCACTTTTGATGTAAACCGGATGACGCAACTTCCTCTCCACTCTAAACCCCGCCTCGGGTCAGGCAGCGTGCGGTTCGGCCGCGCGGCCACGCGGTGTCGCTGTTTCACAGTGAACATGAAACAGACTCGACTAAATTATTTTCTTTAATGATGAGTTTTGTAATTTTATAATAATTAATACTGCAATTAATAATGATATATTATAGGTCATCAAACACTATAATCTAATAATACTTAATTTAATAATAATATGTAATAGACAATATGACACTAATGTAATGCTGCTATAATAATATATGATAATAGATAATATATAACCCACCAATTAGCTCATGAAGCTAATGGAGCTAACACGTAATGAAAGCTTATAACCCACCAATCAGCTCTGAAGCTATTAAGCTAATATATGATAATAGATAATATATAATATAATATATGATAATCTAACAATCTAATCTAACAGAATGATGCTTACTGATCCAGCCCTGCTGGCGTTTATGTGGAGAGTCCTTTAAACCAGGCGAGCCTCCAGAGCTGATGGAGAGGATGCTGCGGGTCACTGCGGGGCAGCAGCGCTGTGCAGAACTCCTCAAATAACCCCAGATCCAGCCAGGAGGTCCATGATCCTGAACTGAACTCACTCAGCTCTTCTGCTGCTCCTGTAGAGCCACGTCCCAAACAGAGTGCAACATCTACTGGCAGTATTTCTGGTTTCAGTGTGTTTGGTGTGACTGTATGAGTTCTGACCGGTAGAGAATCACTGTAGAGGGATGACCTGAGCTTCACCACTCGCATTTCAGTGCAGGGATGTTCTGCTGTGGTGTAAATGACCCTAAACCTTGGTCAGAACCACTGACATCCAGTCAGCTCCTGGAGCTCCAGCTCCAGACGTGCTTCAGTGTTACAGGCCTGTGCTGAATTTCTCTCCATACGTCCAAACATGTAATGATGCTGTTTTGGGTGATATCACCCAGCCCTGCGCTGAACCACACTGATTCCCCACACGCAGCTGGAATTTCCCTGCGACTGTAAACAAGCTGCTGGAGATCCGGGCGACGTAATGCTCCAGCTTTTCCACCCGGAGTGAATTACAGCCCCCTCAGACCCTCGGAGGAAAACATCAGATAGAGAGTCTGAAAGCTGACGAAACTCAGGGCAATGATCCGAACCCCTGAACTGTTCGGAACTTTTTCTTAAAGAAGAACGACGTTTATTTACGGGTTCTTTTCTTCTCGTTCAAACAGAACCGTGAAAAAGATCAAATGTAGCCAATTAGCCTTTAGCATTACACTGAAGCTCTGAGCTAATGGAGCTAGCACATAATAGAAGCTTATGGTCCACCAATTAGCTCTGAAGCTAATGTAGCTAACACATAATAAAAGGTTATGGTCCACCAATTAGCTCTGAAGCTAATGTAGCTAACATGTAATAGAAGCTTATGGTCCACCAATTAGCTCTGAAGCTAATGTAGCTAACATGTAATAGAAGCTTATGGTCCACCAATTAGCTCTGAAGCTAATGTAGCTAACACAATAAAAGCTTATGGTCCACCAATTAGCTCTGAAGCTAATGTAGCTAACACGTAATGGAAGCTTATAACCCACAAATTAGCTCTGAAGCTATGAGGCTAATGTAGCTAACACGTAATAGAAGCTTATGGTCCACCAATTAGCTCTAAAGCTAATGTAGCTAACACGTAATGGAAGCTTATAACCCACAAATTAGCTCTGAAGCTAATATAGCTAACACGTAATAAAGGTTATGGTCCACCAATTAGCTCTGAAGCTAATGTAGCTAACACATAATAAAAGGTTATGGTCCACCAATTAGCTCTGAAGCTAATGTAGCTAACATGTAATAGAAGCTTATGGTCCACCAATTAGCTCTGAAGCTAATGTAGCTAACATGTAATAGAAGCTTATGGTCCACCAATTAGCTCTGAAGCTAATGTAGCTAACACAATAAAAGCTTATGGTCCACCAATTAGCTCTGAAGCTAATGTAGCTAACACGTAATGGAAGCTTATAACCCACAAATTAGCTCTGAAGCTATGAGGCTAATGTAGCTAACACGTAATAGAAGCTTATGGTCCACCAATTAGCTCTAAAGCTAATGTAGCTAACACGTAATGGAAGCTTATAACCCACAAATTAGCTCTGAAGCTAATATAGCTAACACGTAATAAAGGTTATGGTCCACCAATTAGCTCTGAAGCTAATGTAGCTAACACGTAATAGAAGCTTATGGTCCACCAATTAACTCTGAAGCTAATGTAGCTAACACATAATAAAAGGTTATGGTCCACCAATTAGCTCTGAAGCTAATGTAGCTAACACGTAATAGAAGCTTATGGTCCACCAATTAGCTCTGAAGCTAATGTAGCTAACACGTAATAGAAGCTTATGGTCCACCAATTAGCTCTAAAGCTAATGTAGCTAACACATAATAGAAGCTTATGGTCCACCAATTAGCTCTAAAGCTAATGTAGCTAACACATAATAAAGGTTATGGTCCACCAATTAGCTCTGAAGCTAATGTAGCTAACATGTAATAGAAGCTTATGGTCCACCAATTAGCTCTGAAGCTAATGTAGCTAACACGTAATAGAAGCTTATGGTCCACCAATTAGCTCTGAAGCTAATGTAGCTAACATGTAATAGAAGCTTATGGTCCACCAATTAGCTCTGAAGCTAATGTAGCTAACACTTAATAGAAGCTTATGGTCCACCAATTAGCTCTGAAGCTATGACGCTAATGTAGCTAACACATAATGGAAGCTTATGGTCCACCAATTAGCTCTAAAGCTAATGTAGCTAACACATAATAAAAGGTTATGGTCCACCAATTAGCTCTAAAGCTAATGTAGCTAACACATAATGGAATCTTATGGTCCACCAATTAGCTCTGAAGCTAATGTAGCTAACACGTAATAGAAGCTTATGGTCCACCAATTAGCTCTGAAGCTAATGTAGCTAACACGTAATAGAAGCTTATGGTCCACCAATTAGCTCTGAAGCTAATGTAGCTAACACATAATAAAGGTTATGGTCCACCAATTAGCTCTAAAGCTAATGTAGCTAACACGTAATGGAAGCTTATAACCCACAAATTAGCTCTGAAGCTATGACGCTAATGTAGCTAACACATAATAGAAGCTTATGGTCCACCAATTAGCTCTAAAGCTAATGTAGCTAACACATAATAGAAGCTTATGGTCCACCAATTAGCTCTAAAGCTAATGTAGCTAACACATAATAAAGGTTATGGTCCACCAATTAGCTCTGAAGCTAATGTAGCTAACATGTAATAGAAGCTTATGGTCCACCAATTAGCTCTGAAGCTAATGTAGCTAACACTTAATAGAAGCTTATGGTCCACCAATTAGCTCTGAAGCTATGACGCTAATGTAGCTAACACATAATGGAAGCTTATGGTCCACCAATTAGCTCTAAAGCTAATGTAGCTAACACATAATAAAAGGTTATGGTCCACCAATTAGCTCTAAAGCTAATGTAGCTAACACGTAATAGAAGCTTATGGTCCACCAATTAGCTCTGAAGCTAATGTAGCTAACACGTAATAGAAGCTTATGGTCCACCAATTAGCTCTGAAGCTAATGTAGCTAACACGTAATAGAAGCTTATAACCCACAAATTAGCTCTGAAGCTAATGTAGCTAACACATAATAAAAGGTTATGGTCCACCAATTAGCTCTAAAGCTAATGTAGCTAACACATAATGGAATCTTATGGTCCACCAATTAGCTCTGAAGCTAATGTAGCTAACACGTAATAGAAGCTTATGGTCCACCAATTAGCTCTGAAGCTAATGTAGCTTACACGTAATAGAAGCTTATGGTCCACCAATTAGCTCTGAAGCTAATGTAGCTAACACGTAATAGAAGCTTATAACCCACAAATTAGCTCTGAAGCTAATGTAGCTAACACGTAATAGAAGCTTATGGTCCACCAATTAGCTCTGAAGCTAATGTAGCTAACACGTAATGGAAGCTTATAACCCACAAATTAGCTCTGAAGCTAATGTAGCTAACACGTAATGGAAGCTTATAACCCACAAATTAGCTCTGAAGCTATGACGCTAATGTAGCTAACACATAATAGAAGCTTATGGTCCACCAATTAGCTCTAAAGCTAATGTAGCTAACACGTAATGGAAGCTTATGGTCCACAAATTAGCTCTGAAGCTAATGTAGCTAACACGTAATAGAAGCTTATGGTCCACCAATTAGCTCTGAAGCTAATGTAGCTAACACGTAATAGAAGCTTATGGTCCACCAATTAGCTCTGAAGCTAATGTAGCTAACATGTAATAGAAGCTTATGGTCCACCAATTAGCTCTGAAGCTAATGTAGCTAACACGTAATAGAAGCTTATGGTCCACAAATTAGCTCTGAAGCTAATGTAGCTAACACGTAATAGAAGCTTATGGTCCACCAATTAGCTCTGAAGCTAATGGAGCTAATGCAGCTTCAGGATCATGCTGATGCTCCACTGACTGTCACAATGTCAGCTTTGGTGGGGGGGGTCTATAAAACGTCTTCTGATGTTTTGATGATGTCATCATGCACAAGTGGGCGGGGCAAAACAATATTATCCAATAACATCATTTTACTTTCTGCAAAGTGTCTCATGTTTCCTGCTTCATCACCTTCAAGAACTGACCGCTCACCTGCTGACTAATAGATCCACACCTGGACAGGAGCCGCCGGAACCAGATCATCAGCGTGCTTCCCTTCACCTGCCAGTGGTTTTAATGTTATGGCTGGTCCGTGTACATCAGACCTGGCTGAGTTTTGCTTGTATGATATAAAAGATGAACCTGATCAGGGATCTGAATGTTGCTGGACGTTGGGAAGCGGGGCAGGATGCGCTGGGCTGGCGCGGGACAATGAGCGAGGGAGCAGAGGAAGTGAGTTTGGGGGATGGTGAGGGAGCCGGGCGTCTGACCGCTGTTTCTGAAAATATCCAAACATCAAAACAGCGCTGTGGTGGGATTCAGGCGTTAAAAAAATCTTTACTGCATCTCATGGTGACTCGGGTGCACAGCAGCTCTGCAGTCCAGCAGCTCCTGTCTAATTACTCCTCACCATCTGCAATTACAGCCTCACTGTAATGATCCCCTCCCATTACAGAGCAGAGGAGGCAGCCACTCGCTCGCTCTGCTCACTTACACCATCCTAATGCCGACTGGAGGTGGGATTTTCTGTGGGAAGTATTTGCCCCTTACTAATTTCTTCTATTTTGCATATTCGTGACATTTAAAGCATCAGTATGCAGATTTTTCTTACCTTAAATGAACAGATTTAAAATCCTGCTGTTGCTCCACTGCCCGTAGGAGGGAGATCAGCGTCGCTATCTCTGCTCCTCCGGCCTCTGCGCGCTGCTAACTGCAGTAGGTCAGTTTGGTGAAGTTTGGTGGATAACGCTGGTGAAAACTGCAGAACCCATATTAGTGTAAAATCCTGCAGTGTTACTCCACCGCCTCAGCCAACATGCTTCTACACCTTCAGATGCTGCTGCTGCTGCTGGAGCTCTCGGCTGGCTCAAAGGGCTGGCGGGATGGCTCAATGTGGGAATTCCACTTCCCAACAGTAGGAGGAGCCCAGGAGTAAGAAATACCAATTCTCACATAGCGCTGCTTTAATGCTACATATCAGATCGTCCAACTAATTAGATATTTATTATATATTAATATAAAAAATGAACACAAGTACACACACAATTACAGATTTATTCAAAACCAAACAAAATAATTGCACCCCTAATATCTAATTACTGGTTTTGCCACACTTTTCAGGAACAACTGCAATCACATGTTAGCAAGAACGTGGCTCACTCACTCTTCTTCACATCGCTGTTTTACTTCGGCTACAGTGGATTAGTGAAGCCTTCACCTCAAAAGGCTGCTTTACTGCAGCTCACACGTCTCACCTTCAGAGCTTTAGTGTTTTATTCATTTATTCTTAATTTTTTATTAATATTTCCTTTTATTAATTATGCATAATTCTTGGGTAAATAGCAAAGCACTTTTGTAAATCTTTCTGGGTAAGAGCGTCTGCTAAAGGCCTTAAATGTAAATGTAAATATTCGTGCTAAGAGAAGCTGGATGAACTGAGAAGCTCCACTGCAGTTCTAGAGGGGAACCACAGGCCTCTGCTGGGTTCCGCTAGGCTACTGTTACTTTTACTGCAGGTCTAAAGTCAGTGGAGGAACCCATTCTGCTGGAGTTAGCTGTAGCTGTAAGCCACTCCATCCACCTACTCCAACTATTCCTGTGTTTTGCTTTCAGTCTGCTGATCATTCTCTCCGCTGTAGTTGGAGAGGAACACTGGGGGGAAAGTAGGACACATCTGGTTTGACTCAGGGTATTGCTGACTCACACTAGAAGCTGAAGGAGATTTCTACTCAGTGCCAGAGAATCTGAACGGCACGGGAGACGCTTTCTCCAGCACAGAATCACTGTCCTGCTAACATGCTAACTTTCTGAACAAACACAGAGATTATCAATATTATACACAAAATCAATCATTCAGTCAGAGATGAGAGCCAATGGCAGCGAAGGCTAATGAATAGCCACAGGTTAGCACTCGGCAACTGTCGACCTTCTGACCAGTTTGGCCTAGTTATTGTTTACAGCTGCATTACCATGTTTTACTCAGTGATCTGACACATCCCGGATAGCAGAGGGTCATGCTGATACATCATTGATTTTTGTATTTGATTAAGTATTGATGAAGGTTGCTCACCCTGGCAGTTCCAGCAGGCTCTAACTGAAGATCACAGCCTTCAACTCCCAGCTAGCAGAACCTTCTAGGAACGTTCAGCAGAGTTCCAGGTTCCAGGAAGGTTAGTCTGTAACGTTACACAAATAATTATTGTAACATTCCTTACACAGCGCTGGAGCTGGCTGCCCACCGCTCTGTGTGTGTGTGTTCCCCTTGCACTAGTTCACTAGTGTGTGTGTGTGTGTGTGTGTGTGTGTGTGTATTTACTACCACACATGGCAAAAATGTGGAGGACACATTTGGCTGTACATAGTGCACTGACATACCTGCACCTTTCCTTTAACTTTAATTATATATATTTAGTTAGAACTAGGTCTGCACTATATATCAATTCAGCATCATCATCATCATCATCATCGCAACAGTGGCATGAACAGTAGTCACATTGCAGGATGTGCTACGTAATGTAAGACCAATGTAATTAAATAAAGTATCATTCAATTGAATTTTTTCTGCTTGATGTAAATGAAAAAATTGCACGGTGCTTATTTTCAAAGAATATATTATTTATTTTACTCCAATCAATTCACTAAGTACATTATTATTATTATTATTATTATTATTATTATTATTATTATTATTATTTTTGACATGTATTTATCACAAAACAACAAAATATCACAATGTCATTTTTTTTTTAATCTGTCAAGATTTCTAGGAGTTCCTAGAATGTTTTTATTTACCTGTTTAATTCTCACACTTGAATCTGGGCTTTTCTCTTTTGATAAGCATATTTCAAAAAGTCTTTTTTAAATAAATGATTCTATTATTTGGAAAGTTTGGAAACCCTTTATAAAATATTTATTAAATATTATGTATCGGTTTTATCAGCGTTTTTATTGCTTTTTATTTTATTTATGATACATTTTTTAATATTGGGAAAGTTCCTTCAGATGTCACAGTCACAGTCATGTTTCCATAATGTTAGATATTGTCTAACTGGGAACGCTGTGTAAGAAATGTTCTAATAATCATTGTTATTATTTGTGTAACGTTACAGACTAATCTTCCTGGAACTCTGCTGAACGTTCCTAGAAGGTTCTGCTAGCTGGGAGTTGAAGGCTGTGATCTTCAGTTAGAGCCTGCTGGAACTGCCAGGGTGAGCAACCTTCATCAATACTTTACTGTTGATCAAACTTAGACCTGATATCAAACTTTCAATGATTCTGATTAAAAATCAATGATGTATCAGCATCACCCTCTGCTATCCGGGCACCCTTGCTCAAGGGCCCAACAGTAGCAGCTTGCCGAGCCCGAGTATCGAACCCACGACCCTGTCATCAACAGCCCGGAGCTCTAACCTCTGCCCCTTATTATTATATAAGCATTAACTGAATTAACTTTATATTCTACTGTGGCCTGGTTGTGACTGAGGAGTTTAGCTAGCTGTGTTTTTAGCTGTTTTGCTCACAATGTCAGCCCTGGAGCTCGTTTCCAATGTGGCCTTCATAACATAAATACAGTGTGACCCAGTCAACCCTGCAGCCGGAACTTTAGGAACTAACCACACCAGCCGTCCATATAAATCTAGGATACTTTTCAGATGTGCTGCTTTGATGATGATCATTTCAGCTCAAACTGTGTGTGAGTTCTGAATCCTCCTTTAGCATCCACAAATAAACAATCCACAGATAGCATCTCCCAGGATGACCTCCGCTTCCTGACTGTAAAGATGACGTCAAGGAGCAAGGGGACAGGGGACATACATGCTCAATGTAAAACTGTATGCTATATGCTAGTGCTAACAGGCCAGTCTAAAGATATTAGAGAATATAATATATTCAGATATATGCAGTAGAACAAGTGCCAGGGTTGTTTGTTTGTTTGTTTGTTTGGTTGTATCTTGTTTTTAAGGCACGTTCAACGGCATGGAGACACACACACACACACACACTCACATACTCTAGGAGACTTCAGTCCGGCCGCCCACTCAGCTCCCCCTTTTCCTTTCCCACAGTCAACAGGAAGACTGGGCCGAGCCTGCCAAAAGTGAGTGAGAGAGAGTGAGAGAGAGAGAGAGAGAGAGAGAGAGAGAGAGGGTAAAAGAGAGAGATCAGGAGACGGAGCGAGAGCGAGGGGTGACGAAAGAGAAGAAACACTCCAAACTCAAAGCATTTAACAAGCAGTCCAGCAGGCAGACACTCTAGCCGTGCTCATGAGCGCACCGTGGTCCAGGAAAGAGCCCGAAAAGCCCGACCTCATGTCTAGCAACCGGACCAAAATGGACAAGCCAGAGAAGCAGAAGAGGCCGGAGATGTCCAGCCAAGTGGCCAAAGGTCCAGCTCAACGCCTGAGCCGGGACTTGACCTGCTCCATCTGTCTGGACCTGTTTAAGCAGCCCGTGTCTCTGCCCTGTGACCACACTTTCTGCCAGGCGTGCATCACAGGGTACTGGAACGGGCCCAGGTCACCGGGTCAGCCCGGATCTGGATCTTGCCCGCAGTGCCGCAAGATCTTCCATGGGCAGAGCTACAGGCCCAACCGCATCGTGGCTAACATTGTGGAGAGCTACTGCCAAGGCCTGGAGGAGAGCGGCGGGCGGCTGGACGTGGTGACCCCCATGACCTCGGTGATGCCCGTACCCCGCTGTGGCCGGCACTGCGAGGAGCTGAAGCTCTACTGCGACGAAGACCAAGAGCTGGTGTGTCTCGTCTGCGGGGTCTCTCAGGAACACCGCGCTCACACACTGGTGTGTGTGCAGGATGCTCAGCAGAGATACAGGGTAAGAGATTCAAGTGTCAGTATACACTCATGTGCATCCTGCTGGTGTTCAGACTGTAGGTCATCTGATGATGCAGTGTGTGTGTGTGTGTTAGCCTCCTCTAGACCTACGTCAGTCTTGTTTGGATATACTCGGGTGGTGGACTCACTTTCGGTTTAGCAGCGACACTGATGTCTCTGATCCATTCCTACCACACACACTACCAACACCACCATGTGTGTGGCCATGCAGTGATTAATGGATAGAGGGGGCAGATAAACTGCAGCAAAAGATGGAGCACCAGTCTATAAATGGTATACCCGTATTGTAGAAGGACAAAGTCTGTGTTTCCAATAAAGTGGCAAATAAAATACACAATGTAGGTGTTTCTAATAAAGTGACCAGTAAGTGGCAGCACAATGTAGGTGTTTCTAATAAAGTGGCCAGTGAGTGGAAGCACAATGTAGGTGTTTCTAATAAAGTGACCAGTAAGTGGATGCACAATGTAGGGGTTTCTAATAAAGTGACCAGTAAGTGGATGCACAATGTAGGGGTTTCTAATAAAGTGGCCAGTGATTAGAAGCACAATGTAGGCGTTTCTAATAAAGTGGCCAGTGAAGAAGCACAAGGTATGTGTTTCTAATATAGTGGCCAGTGAGTGGAAGCACAAGTGTTTCTAATAAAGTGGCCAGTGATTGGAAGCACAATGTAGGGGTTTCTAATAAAGTGGACAGTGAGTAGAAGCACAGGGTAGGTGTTTCCAATAACGTGGCCAGTGAGTGGAAGCACAAGTGTTTTTAATAAATTGGCCAGTGAGTGTATAATTGTGCATACGTGTCTCCTAGGCAAAACCTGATCCCATGGTCAATGTTTGTAGAGTCTGCAGCTTCTTATTTTAGCTCTCCCAGTGAGGCCAAGCGTGGTTCCTATTTTCCAGCCTCCAGCTGCTTAGCTCAGCAGCTCAGACCCCTGTTAACGCTCCATGAGCTCAGCAGCCTTAGGCAACGAATGGAGAAAGTCTGTAAGGCATTAAGATCATCATTCAGCACAAAATCACTTCGTTTATGAGTGACTTATCCTGTACTGTCTGTCTCTCTGTTGGTCAGACCTCTCTGAGCAGCTCGGCCACAGCTCTGCAGGCGGAGCTGAACACGGCGCTCCAGTGCGAGAGAGAAACCGAGGACGAAGTGAAGAAACTGAAGGTAATGAGAGGAGAAGAGAGCTGTCTTACTTCTGAACCATTCTTACTTTCCTCTTCTGTAGCAGACTGAAGGGGGCGCTGTAACATTTATCAGTTGTAACAGTCTGGTAAATCCATACAAACTCTATTAATTCTGATCAGTTCTATACTGTTTGAAGCAGACCAGCTTTCCCACCTACAGTACACCTCTGACCCACCATCACATCTACAGTACACTCCTGACCCACCATCACATCTACAGTACACTCCTGACCCACCATCACATCTACAGTACAATCCTGACTGACCCACCATCACATCTACAGTACGCTCCTGACTGACCCACCATCACATCTACAGTACACTCCTGACTGACCCACCATCACATCTACAGTACTCTCCTGACCCACCATCACATCTACAGTACACTCCTACTGACCCACCATCACATCTACAGTACACTCCTGACTGACCCACCATCACATCTACAGTACACTTCAGCTGACCCACCATCGCATCTACAGTACAATCCTGACTGACCCACCATCACATCTACAGTACACTTCTGACTGACCCACCATCACATCTACAGTACACTCCTACTGACCCACCATCACATCTACAGTACACTTCAGCTGACCCACCATCGCATCTACAGTACAATCCTGACTGACCCACCATCACATCTACAGTACACTCCTACTGACCCACCATCACATCTACAGTACACTTCAGCTGACCCACCATCGCATCTACAGTACACTCCTGACTGACCCACCATCACATCTACAGTACACTCCTACTGACCCACCATCACATCTACAGTACACTTCAGCTGACCCACCATCGCATCTACAGTACAATCCTGACTGACCCACTATCACATCTACAGTACACTCCAGCTGACCCACCATCACATCTACAGTACACTCCTGTCCCACCATAACATCTACAGTACGCTCCTGACCCACCATCACATCTACAGTACACTCCTGACTGACCCAACATCACATCTACAGTACACTCCTGACTGACCCACCATCACATCTACAGTACACTCCTGACCCACAATCACATCTACAGTACACTCCTACTGACCCACCATCACATCTACAGTACACTCCTGACTGACCCACCATCACATCTACAGTACACTCCTACTGACCCACCATCACATCCACAGTACACTCCTGACCCACCATCACATCCACAGTACACTCCTGACCCACCATCACATCTACAGCTGCACATCTACACTGTGAAGTGTTTACATTGGGGGTCTTAGTTACAGTAAGAGTGTGAGATACTACCTGTAGAGTTTTCTCTGACTAAAGCTGTGTTTTGTCACGCTGCAGGAACACACAGCGGATCTGAAGCAGCGCATTGAGGCCCAGTTTAGTGACCTGCACCAGTTCCTGTATCAGGAGGAGAAGCTGCTGCAGGTGAAGCTGAAGACGGAGGAGAGGAGGGAGCTGATCCGGCTGGACGAACACAAAGCTCTGCTGTGTGTGGAAATATCCCGCCTCCGCAGAGCCCTCGCCGATATAGAGGACAAGCTCAGGGAGCAGGACCCATACACACTCCTTAGGGTCAGTCTGCAACACACACACACACATACACACACACACACACACACACACTCACACACACTCACACACACTCACACACACACACACACACACACACACACACACACACAGTAAAAGTTTGCACTAGAAACTTCAAGACTAATATATTTTTTTAGTTTTTTTAGTTGAACACCATAGCAACCATTGTGCAACCGCTTAGCATCTGGGATACCATAGCATCCACCTTTGTTACCATCTTTGATACCAACCACCTACCAACCACTTAGCACCCCTATAGCAGCTGGCTAGCTAAAACACCATAGCAACCACCTGCAATACCATAGTAACCATAGCAGTTGCTTTAGCACTTTAGCTGCAAATGGCCACTTTAATGGAAACACCTACCTTGTGCTTCTTCTCATTGTCCACTTTATTGGAAACTTTACAGCTCTACGATACAGGTGTGCAGTTACAGACAGAGCTCCGTCTGTTGCTGCAGTTTATCAGACCACTCTACTCCTTTCATAATCAGACCAAAACGTCTCTGTGATCTTCACAGATAAAGATCTGGAAGGTGGTCTATAAGAGTGTGTGTTGTGGTCACAGGTTTGGGCAGATTTCTGATTGTTTCCCAGTCAGTGGTGGAGGTATTGTCTCTGAGCTGAGGAGCAGAAAGGGGAGAGCTCTGCATGAGGATGTAGAACAGCAGGATCTAATTTAGTGATGTCACCGTCTGTCTCGATGCAGAAGATAAAGCTGAGTGGAGTTCAGCATTGCAGGGGGATTTCCAGAGAAAGAAATAAAGGAAGAAATGAGGGGGGGGGGGGGGGGTGCAGGGTTGGGTGGAGTGGTCGGAGCACTGATCTCATATGGAAAACACTTTTCTACTCTTCAACCCTGTGCCAAACTAATCAATGGTCTGCTTCCCGTCTCTCCACAGAACATAAAGAGCCTTCTTCAAAGGTGAGCCGGAGCTCTGCGACTCTGAGAGTCGGTCGGTTTTCACATCCTAATGTTCTGTCCGCGAGAAGCTGTGACTGGTTACTAAGCTGTTTGGTGTTATTGTTGTCTGTTGTGTGATCCAGGCAGCCGCTGAAGTTTGAGAGGCCGGCCCTGACCCCCCCGCAGCTGTGTGAAGGCCGCTTTGCCGGACCGCTGCAATACCGTGTCTGGAAATCCCTGAAAGGAAGCATCTACCCAGGTTTCCCATTTTCCCCTAGCAGCACACACACGTTAAACAATGGAGAGTGGCCACTAATAACCCATTGTATAACACTGTCCTGCACTTACAGATTTGACCCCTCTGAGGGTCTCAGTGTGGTCAGAGTGCCAGTATCACACTGTGAGGTCAGAACACACTAAACTATAATAGATCCTTTACAGCGGATACTATATAACTGTACTAACTATAACTGTAGTGGATGCTGGACCCTGAATAATATTAAGTAGATACTGAATTATTCATAATGGATCATGAATAATTGGTTGGTTGGAGTGGTCTGACTTCTGATCTCATAGTGAATACTGCAAAATACATAGTGTAAACTGCATGATTCATAACTACTGAATTATACAAAGTGGACACTGAATGATTGACTTATAATGGATAATGAATAATTCATAATGGACAATTAATAATTCATAATGGATCGAATGGACTGAATTATTCATAATGGATTCTGAATAATTAATAATGAATACTGAATTATTCATAATGGACACTGAATAATTCATAAAGGACAATTAAGAATTCATAATGGATACGGAATTATTCATAATGGATACGGAATTATTCATAATGGATACGGAATTATTCATAATGGACAATTAATAATTTATAATGGATACTGAATTATTCATAATGGATACTGAATAATTCATAATAGATGATGAATAATTCATAAAGGACAATTAATAATTCATAATGGATACTGAATTATTCATAATGGATACTGAATAATTCATAATAGATGACGAATAATTCATAAAGGACAATTAATAATTCATAATGGATACTGAATTATTTATAATGGATAATGAATAATTCATAATGGACAATTATTAATTCATAATGGTTACTGAATAATTCATAATAGATCATGAATACATAATAATAGACTATTAATAACTAATAATGGATACTTAATTATTAATTGTGTGGTTGGTGTGGCGCAGCAGATAAAACCACTAGCTGCCAGTGAGCTATTACACCCCCCATGTGGGAGACCAGGGTTTGATTCCCAGTCTGGTTGACTGTATGCTGCGCTACACCAATAAGCCCTGGGCAAGACTCCTAACACTACATTGGCCCACCTGTGTAATACGACTAACCTTGTAAGTCGCTCTGGATAAGAGCGTCAGCTAAATGCCATAAATGAAAATGTAATAATAGATAATGAATCATTCATAATGTACAAATAATAATTCATAATGGATATAGAATTATTTATAATTGATACTGAAATATTCATAATGGATCATGAATAATTGGTTGGTTGGAGTGGCCTGACTTCTGATCTCATAGTGAATACTGCAAAATACATAGTGGAAACTGCATGATTCATAACTACTGAATTATACACAGTACATGCTAAATAATTCATAGAGGACCCTTTATAATAGAAAGTGGACACTGAATAAGTCATAATAGATACTGAATAATTCATATAATGAATAATGTAGATACTGAATAGTATGTAGTGTGATGTGGTGCAGCTTCACGTGTCTCGGAGGAAGGCTGTGCTAGCCTTTACTATCCCAGGGATGGCAGCATTGTAGGATAAGTTCCAGATGGTAGGGGGACCGGAATGACATAAAAACAAATTAGTTTGGGGGACATTGGGACATTGTGTCCACTGTTTTGCTTCTAACCACATATTTGTTTCTCTGCAGTGCCGTCAGCCATCACCTTTAACTCCAGCACAGCCAACCCATGGCTCAGCCTGACCCCGTCTCTGACCTGCGTCCGCTACCAGACCTTCAACAGCTCAGTGCAGGATAACCCTCAGCGCTTTAACGCAGCGCTCTCGCTGCTGGGCAGTCAGGGCTTCACCCATGGCCGGCACTACTGGGAGATTGAGGTGTACAGCAGTGCTGTGTGGACGGTGGGCGTGGCCAGAGAGTCTGTCCCCCGGAAAGGAGTCATCAAAGCCATGCCGGTCAACGGCTTCTGGACCATTTCTCTGTCCTATGGCGTGCAGTACATGGCTGGAACGTCGCCCCCTACTGTCCTGTCCCTGGACGAGCAGCTGGACCGGATCGGTGTGTATCTGGACTACAGGAGGGGCCTGGTGTCTTTCTACAACGCCGAGAGCATGACACACCTCTACACGTTCCAGGACACGTTCACCGAAACACTCTATCCATACTTCAACCTTGGATTCTTAGACAAAGTTCACGAAAACGAGCCTCTAAAAGTCTTCATGCCCAAAATCTGAAAAGGTCAGAAGTTTGGAGACACTCTTCTGATTTTGTTTGTTTATTTTAAATGATGTAAAAAACATTACAATCAGTGATCAAATATGCACATCATTTACAAAAGCTAACACTGTGTTGATGAATATACAGTATTTCATGCATATGCAAATGATTTACATATTTAAATGAAGCACATTTAGTGCAACACTTTTATCAGGGCATACTTCCAGTATTTCGTGGTATAAAGAGCAGGATTCACCTGATTATCTTTCTACTGTTTAAAGCCAGGGTGCAGATCTGCTCTAGGTGGGAGGGCGATCAACATAGGCTGGCAATTTATACACAAAGCTAGGTGATCAAGAATCACATAGAAATGAACCCCTTTGCACAGAACGGCTTATTACTCAGTAACTACAGAGGCCTGCCGGCGGACCATAGGCTGTTTAAGGGGTTAATAATACAATATACAGTACTGTTCAGAGGTTTTAGGCCCCTAATCCCATTATTCTAAATAATGTCTCTTAGCTGTAGAAACTCACAGTAGAACAGAAACATATTCCTCTGAAGAAAGTACGGGAGATTGAGTCTGAAGAACAAATCTTGTTTAACTCCATCAGCAACATTTGCACAGTACTGTATGTGGTGATATCTGTTCAGTACAGAGACGTAGTTCTGTGCCAAAAGCCTGTTTTTTCATGGTGCTGTAAATATTATTATTAGCTAATTACCTCAATATTGAAGAATGTAAAGGTAATAAACTGCCCACAATCCCCAAAATGATCCCACCCTCCCTTTTGGCTTCAAGGTGGGTTTAAACACCTGAAAGGTCAAAGTGCAGATGAGTACTAGCAGCACAACAAAGGGAGAAGATGGGCGTTGCCTTGACAAGGCCAGGCTACTATGGAAAAGCTAGATATACCCAAACTTTTGATGGGCAGTATTCTTAGCTCTCACTGATGTCTGGAGGTATATATATATATATGACATCACATACTTTTACAATACACTATATGTCCAAATGTTTGTGGACACCCTTTCTAATGAACACATTCAGCTACTTTAAGCTGCACACATTGCTGACACTGATGTGCTAATGCACACACACACACATACACACACACATACAGCTTGTCTAATCCCTGTAGAGGAGAAGTACTGCCAATAGAATAGGACTCTCTGAAGCAGATCAATAAACATGACCCTATTGGCACCATGCTGTCTAATGCCAGGTGTGGTCTAGAGGGGTATAACGCCCATCAGCCAACAAGCTCATGTGGGGCTTAATGGATATACATGGGCTAGGTGGGTTCCAGATGGGCATGAGCTCTGAGTGGGTTTGTGCATGTGTTGTTATTGGAACCCATCAGTGCATTGATGGTGCTTTATCCAGTGTTTTTGGAATGAGTTTGGGAGTTGAGGATTGGGAACATGACCTGACCTCACTAACGCTCTTGTAGCTGAATGTAATCAAATCCTCACAGCAATGTTCCTGCAAAATCTTCTCTGGACAG
Organism: Salminus brasiliensis; assembly: GCF_030463535.1. NCBI lineage: Eukaryota > Metazoa > Chordata > Actinopteri > Characiformes > Bryconidae > Salminus > Salminus brasiliensis. The sequence continues at coordinate 36,216,815 of NC_132893.1, forward strand.
TAGAGACAGTTACTCCAACAAATGCAGGAGGAACTCTTTTTAATATTGTTGACTTCTGATGAAACAGTGAATGAGGTGTGGCAGGTGTCCCAATACTTTTGTCCAGTGAACACAAAGCACAGGACTGTGACTTGTGAAAGGGCAAGGCCTGAGTATCTGTGCAGTATTATAATTAAAGTCGATATTAGAGATCAATCCTGATACCCTGATTGATCACTAAACTGCACCTTTAAGGTTTAGGTTTAGAGCTAGAGTAAAGCTACGGTGAATGTAGTACATTTTTATTTGAAGGTCGAGTCAGGACAAGCAAACTTCTACAGTGGACCATTATAAGGTGTTATAAATCAGGGGTGGACAAAGAAGAGTACTTCTGTAGTTCATGAGTCTCCCACTGTTTACTTTGGAGGTCTTACAGTACAGTAACAGTGTGTGAAACTACCTCCACCATGTTTGGAAGCAGTACTTTAGCCTGGCTAGCTCTCACTGTGAGCTGAAGTTGATCTGCTTTTTCAAAGTAATTTTACTTTTGTAATTTCTTTTGTATTTTATCTGAAGTAATATTTTACTGAGAGTATGTATTTACTGACTCGTGTGCATAGGTACTGCACTTCATCCACCCCTGATTAGATATATAGTATTACTGAATAAGGTTATGACTCCCAGGCTGGTCCTGGGTCAGATATACAATACCTATTCAGAGCCTGTGTTCTCAAAGCATCCCAGCGTTACACGGCTGATCCTGGATCAGCTCCAGAGCCCGATGGAGGACCCCCTCTACCCTCTGAGATGCTGCGAGACTGCAGGCTCTTTGTAAACGAACATGTTAGTTATGAGGACTTCGCCTGTGCAGTACTTCAGGAAAGTCATGTGTGTTTTTAACTGTGTTAAATAACTGTTATGATATTTTTATGATATTTGCTGTTATGATCTGAATGAAGAGACTCTTTTAACATCACAGTCTGTCAGGTTATGAAATGACAGCTGTGACTGATCAGATTTAGAGTTTTTAGTCTGAACTGAACCTAAAGGATTGTTCAGCCACACCAAAATGCAGTCGATCAGCAAAACCAGGTCTGGAGTCTGAAATGTGCTCCTGCAGGGGGCAGTAGAGTTTTACTATGGCTCAAGTACAGGGCTAATTGTTGGGGTATAAGCATCTATTACATGTTAACTACATTAGCCTCGTAGCTCCAGGGCTAATTGGTGGGGTAAATGCTCCCTGTGCTTATTAGCTACATTAGCCTCGTAGCTCCAGTGTGGAACTGTTTGGGCTGATGACTACATTTTTGGTGAACTATCACTTTAAAGATCTCAGCAGGTCTCTGAGAGGATCTGCTGGAAGACACGCTGTGGAGAGTTCAGATCCAGATGTTTTATGAGGGAATGTATCGACACCAGCAGCAGGAAATGATGTATAACCCTTTACACTCAGATCAATAAAATAAGCCTGCCAGCAAACTCTGAGTTCAGGAGCGTTATTCTGAAGATCTGATGAAGATGAAGGTGATTAGTAATGAAGCTTCAACAGGGTTTCTTTTTTGGTTGTCATTAATGTTGTATACTACTTTATGTATAAAAGGTTCTATATCTTATTATTATTATTATTATTATTATTATTCTATCAGCTTCATGACATTATTCTGCAAAGTTAGATCAGACAGAACAAAGTCTAATCCCCCAAACCCAAACAAAGTCTGGAATTATTAAACTCCGGAATCTACTCTATTATACGTTTATTTACATTCAGGAGTAATTATATGCAATTACATAATTCTTCACACTGTAAATGACGACTCTCTATTGTGTTCAATTTCCACTCTGAATGAGGAGTTTCAGTTCGGCCATCTGACACTAGGGGGCACACATGATCTTTCATGCTGAAGAGGTGAGTGATGGAAGGGTTGGATGGAGTTTGAGAGTGTGTAGGAGATGAAGATCAGGCTTTAGTCTAATCATCATCTTCAGCTGAGACTGAGAGAGCTGAGAGTTATGGAGGAGAAATTCAGTCGCTGAATTAAAGAGTTTTGGATTTTGTTAACTTACCTTACTGACCTTTACCACAACAACAATAATAATATATATATATATATATACGCACGCATTGTCAAGACATGATCTACACTTGTAAAAAAATATTTTACAATATTATATAATTTGTTAATATTTAAATGGTCCTATTAACCAAAAACAGTGATATATGTAAATGAGTTCTGCTCTGATTGGAAGTTTAGTCTCAGATATTGTGCCGCAAAATGGGTGTAACTGAACTGCTGTAGGCTAAATAGGTGGGGCTAAACTGCTGTAGACTGAATGGGTGGGGCTAAACTGCTGTAGGCTGAATGGGTGGGGCTAAACTGCTGTAGGCTGAATGGGTGGGGCTAAACTGCTGTAGGCTGAATAGTGCGAACAGTGAGATGGAAATAAGGGGCGAGGCAGGTTTATCTTGGAAGATGTTTTTATTAGTCCTTTAAAATCACACTGATTTTCCTTCTGTTTTTTTCTGCAAAGCGTGACGGGGTGGTGACACTGACCATTTTGAGTGTAGGAGCTGCTTTTAAAGCAATCAAAAAGATTCATAAAATCCCCAAAACTCAAATCCCACTCTATGGGCAGAGGATTCAAACTGCTGACCAGTAGCCTGGTGGTGAGAGGGGTGGAGCTCCAGTCTCTCGTGAGGCAGGATGGGATTCTGTAAAGCTTGTCCAACCTCCCAACAGTAGCTATGGAAGAACATAGCGGTAGGCGGAGCCTGGAAAGATCAGTGTCTCTGTTGCTCCACCCCTCTATCAGCATCTGCTTGGAGGCCTTCTGTTTAAAAGCATGCTATCAGTGAACTGTTTAAAGGACTATTTAGGGGGCGCTGTGTGGTCACACCCCACCCTCATAAGGCTGCTCTCTCTCTGCCGCCCTTCAGAGGGTTTAAACCAGTTAAATCAGAGTAAAGCAGCTGAGGAGAGAGCTGGTGAGCGGGTTTGTGGAGAGAGAACCCCAAGAGACAGCTCTGGTGGGGGTGTTTGGGGGTCCTGGTCTGCTGTGTTCTTCTCTGGAGCATCCCCACCACTTTAAGAGCGACCTCACTTGCTGGTGTGAAGCGTGTCCTGAAACTTGGTGCTGGTGTAGCGCACGTGGAAACCCTTCTTACTGATGGAGTCATCTGAGTGGAATTTGATGACGATGGCGTCGCCGGCTGAGTAGATTTCCTCTGGGGGCTGAGCAAAGGCAACAACAGTCGTTTATGATATAAAAGCTGACAGACGGGAGTCTAATTGATCAGTTTCCTCCCTTTCCATAAATGTAGTCAATCGGCTAAGACATGTTAGTGTCTGAAATCTGATTCTTTAGTTTAAAGCTGGAGCTATGAGGCTAATCTGGCTAAAAAGCATTGGAAGCGTATGCTGCCCTCAAGTGGTCACCAGGTGAACAACATTCCGAAGCCTCTTTCATACATGCACTTTTCCCAGGATATTTAGTGGTAATTAAAACAATATCAACACAAACCAGAGTGAAAACAGCATAATACACTATATGTCCAAATGTTTGTGGACACCTGTCTACACTAGAGGGGTACAAAGCCCCCCAGCATTGAGCTGTGGAGCAGTGGAAGAACTGTGTTCTCTGGAATGATGGTGGTGGAGCTCCATCCAGTACTTTTGGATGGGATGAGTTTGGGAGTTGGGGATGATGAGGTGGGGTGGGGTGGTGATCATCCAACATCCTGACCTCAGTAACACTCTTATCGCTAAATGCAATCAAATTCTCACAGCAATTCTCCTCCAAAATCTAGTAGAAAGTCTTCTTCTCTGGACAGTAGAGACAGTTACAGTTACAAAAGCAGGATCAGCTCTTTTAATACTCTTGATCTCAGAAGCAGGTGTCCGAATACTTTTGCCCAGTGTATGTGACCAGGTAGCATAGCATATGTGGATGTGGATTCTGACACTGTGTGACATGCTGTTATCTTTATAAATGCTCTGTGGTACAGAAATGTGTACATGCATAAACAACAACAGCATATAATGTGGTCATAATGTTTTGGCTTATCAATGTGTAATGGGTTAGAGAGGTCATGATTGGAGTAGATTTGTAGCCCTACCCCAGAGCCACAGTAACGGCCGAGTCGTGGTGCTTTAGCGTCCGCGCCGTCAAACAGCTCTATGTAGTCGTACCCGCAGTCCACCTCCTCCTCCAGCTCGAAGGTTTGGAAGATGAGCTCCACGCCGTAGCCCTTCTCCGCCGTGATCACCCACTCACAGTCTGAAGCTCCGGGGTAGTTATTATCACCAAACTGAGCGTGGGAGTAAAGATCTTTGGTCTTCACCTCAGCCTTCAGACCTCCTCCACACTCTGGACAACAAGATTTACAGTGAGAGTTCAGACAAAGACCTAACGCACCCCTAATCATGTCCATCAGACCAGACGTGCTGGCTGTCTGACGTTTCCTTATTCAGTTTTACACCGGAGATACCAGGTGTGTGATTACGATGTGCAGTTTCAGCTCCAGTGCTGAAATTGAAGAAGCTGGGTGTAAATAGAAAATTATACATACTAAAATGATCAGTCTTAGTGATTGAATATCTAATATTTTGAGATTGATCAATAATTTGAGATTGATATAAGAATATTAGATTAAGATGAGAAATCATAAAGATACAGTACTGTAACAGGGCTACAAAGGAGGCACAGGTGGGAGAACTAATGAGAAGGCGGGGCTAGGGCGGAGACAAGGGAGGAGACAAACACAAACAAAACAGAGCCGTGTGCTGAAGAGCTCATGATGAACAAGACAAGCAGACAGAGGAAAAACACAGAGACAGAGCAGGATGGGACAGAACAGGGCCTTAAGCATTATTTATTAAAATATAAAAACATATGTCAGTGAAATATGAATTTGAAATATATATATATATATTACATTTAATTTATTATTTTACGATGTTATTATTTTAGTATTTGAGATTCCAACTGCCAAGTCATCTTTACTTTCATCATTTTATTCTTCACTAAACTAAGTCAGGTTAAACTGAGGTCAGCCTCAAAACAGCCCACTGTGTCAGTGTTGCTCTGAGCTGTTGATGATTGCTGGCAGTAACTGCAGCCTCTGACTATTTTGGGGAAGATGAAGGTACCTGAGCTGTGAGAAGCCTCGAAGCCCCTCTTCTGCACCGAGTTATCAGAGAAGAACCGCAGGAACATCGTATTCCCGCTGGAGGTGACGGGCGACGGCTTTTTACCACCACAGAATCGGCCCAAACTGGGCAGCCGGCCGTTAGGACCATCATAGACCTCCAAATGATCGTAGGAACACTCCAGGTGGCTCTCCATGTCAATCTCATTAAAGGCCTGAGAGAGAGACAGAGAGAGAGAGAGACAGGTGTGTGGGACACGACATAAGCTCATGAGGTCACTTAAGGTCACTGAGCCCAATGCCAGGCGAGGCGAGGGTGGTTTAAACCCAGCAGAACAGCAGGGAGGGTGGAATAGGGCTGAATATGAAGCTGGATGTACCAGTTTGATGCGGTGTCCAGGTGTGGTGGATAGGGTCCAGGTGCAGGCTTTTTTACTGGGGTATTTATCCGGCCAATTCGGGCTGGTGATGGTGCCGGACACACTGGTGATGACCTGGTCACAGCCGGCTGTAAACATAAACAAACAACAACAACAACAACAACTTACTGTGAATGATTCGGTATCCGCTATGAATCATTCAGCATCCACTATGAATTATTAAGTATCTATTATGAATTATTCAGCATCCACTATGAATTATTCAGTATCTACTATGAATCATTCAGTATCCACTATGAATAATTTAGTATCCACTATAAATGATTCAGTATCCACTATGAATGATTCAGTATCTACTATGAATGATTCAGTATCCAGTATGAATGATTCAGTATCCACTATGAATGATTCAGTATCCAGTATGAATTATTCAGTATCCACTATGAATGATTCAGTATCCAGTATGAATGATTCAGTATCTACTATAAATTATTCAGTATCCACTATGAATTATTTAGTATCCACTATGAATGATTCAGTATCCACTATGAATTATTCAGGATCCACTATGAATGATTCAGTATCCACTATGAATTATTCAGGATCCACTATGAATGATTCAGTATCCACTATGAATTATTCAGGATCCACTATGAATGATTCAGTATCCACTATGAATTATTTAGTATCCACTATGAATGATTCAGGATCCACTGTGATGAATGCTGTCATGACTGACTGGAAACGCCTCTGTGTCAGCAGCTGTAGGAAAGGGCTGTGTTTGAGGGGTTGAGGAGGTGTCTAATGGTCTTTATGAACTGGAGGGTATGGAGGGTTGTCAGCAGCAGTGTGGTGATTTCAGCAGAGTCAGAGTGGACAGCGCGGCTCATTAGAACACAAATCAGATTCCGGGTTTTATATCAGCGCTGTTTGTGGCAGAGCTTCATTAATCAGCTCCGTTATTCAGTGACGACAGGGGAGCTGATTTACAGCAGCACTGAAGTGTTTCCACTCAGTGACCAGCTGACTTCACCCCCAGCTCACAAACAGCTACGGTCATCAGTCTTTATTCTTATTAATGTGCTCAGCATGACTGAATTCCTTTCATTTGTTATAATAAAATTAATATAATAACACTGGTATAGTAAGACTGGACGTATTTATCCAGAACCTGAATATTAAACACAAAAAAAGGAGAATATCGAATTAGACTATATATTAGAATTATTATTATTATTAGAATATATATGATGAAGGCTGAAGAAGATGGGGTATAGAACCGGTGTATATATAAATATATATAATTCAGTATCCACTATGAATTTACACACACACACACACACACACACACACACACATATACAGTGAGTCCAAGAAGTATTTGATCCCTTGCTGATTTTCTTCGTTGGCCCACTAATAAAGACATGATCATTCTATACTTTTAATGGTAGATGTATTCTTACATGGAGAGACAGAATATTAAAAAGAAAATCCAGAAAATAAATCTAAGGAATATATATTAATTGATTTGTATTTCATGGAGTGAAATAAGTATTTGATCCCTTAGTATTCATTAGCAGTTCTGGCTTTTACAGACCAGTTAGACACTCCCAATCAACTTGTTACCTGACCTGAAGCCACCTGTTCTCACTAATCACTTGTGTGAAAAACACCTGTCCACAGAATCAGACAGATCACACAGATTTCAAGTCTCCAACATGGGTAAAACCAAAGAGCTGTCACAGGACCTCAGAGTCAGAATTGTTGACCTTCACAAAGCTGGAATGGGCTACAAAAAGATTAGTAAGGTGTTGGATGTGAAAGTAACAACTATTGGTGCAATTATCAGAAAGTTTAAAGAGTATAACATGACAATCAACAGACCTCGGCCCGGTGCTCCAAAGAAGATTTCGCCTCGTGGGGTGGCAATGATGCTGAAAACAGTCAGAAATCGTCCTGCAACCACTCGGCAGGAGTTAGCAAATGACCTGAAGGCAGCTGGGACCACAGTTTGCAAGGAAACAATTGGCAACACTTTGCGCAACAATGGATTCACATCCTGCAGTGCCCGAAAGGTACCCCTGCTGAAGAGAGCACATGTGGAGGCGCGCCTCAAGTATGCCAATGATCATTTGAAAGATGAACCAAGTTATTGGGAGAAGGTTTTGTGGTCAGACGAGACCAAAATTGAACTTTTTGGCCTCAACTCCACCCGCCATGTGTGGAGGAAGAAAAATGCTGCCTATGACCCCAAGAACACTGTGCCCACCGTCAAGCATGGAGGTGGAAGCATAATGTTTTGGGGGTGTTTCTCTGCCAAGGGTACAGGGCTACTTCACCGCATCACTGGGAAGATGGATGGAGCCATGTACCGCACAATCCTGAGGGACAACCTCCTCCCCTCTGCCAGGGATCTGAAAATGGGCCGTGGTTGGGTCTTCCAACATGATAACGACCCTAAACATACAGCAAAGGCAACAAAGGATTGGCTCAAGAAAAATCACATTAAGGTCATGGAGTGGCCCAGCCAGTCGCCAGACCTCAATCCGATCGAAAATCTATGGAGGGAGCTGAAGGTCAGAGTTGCCAAGCGACAGCCCACCAACCTTCATGATTTAGAGAGGATCTGCAAAGAAGAGTGGGCCAAAATTCCCCCTGGTGTGTGTGCTAAACTTGTGGTTAACTACAACAAACGTCTCACCGCTGTGCTTGCAAACAAAGGCTTTGCCACTAAGTATTGAGTGTGTTTGGCAAGAGGGATCAAATACTTATTTTCCTCATTGAAATACAAATTAATTAAAATATATTCTTTAAAATTATATTCTGGATTTTTGTCTTGATATTCTGTCTCTCCATGTTAGAATATATCTACCATTAAAAGTGCAGAAGGATAGTGTCTTTATTAGTGGGCAAACAAAGAAAATCAGCAAGGGATCAAATACTTCTTGGACTCACTGTATATATACATAAAACATTAAATGCTGCATGTCCAAACATTACTGCATAATTTATGTAACATTTTTCTAATCTGTTCAATTCAGTAAATTCATGAAAACACTCAGAACATCAACAATGTCTCGCTTGAACTTTTGCATTTACATAATTTTGATGATCAACTGATTATGAATATGACTGATATTCCCCTGGAATGTGTGTGTGTGTTTGTGTGTGGGTTCAGAAACACGTATCTGATCTCCTACCCTGTAATCAATCTCTGCGCTTTACCGTGCAGCTCTAAATATACTGGAGCATACTGATCATTACCGCTGCGCTCCCGGCTTTCATCTGCTCAGGTAAACCCACCAGGTGGACTTTCATCAGTGCTTTGAGTGGATATGACACTCATCCATCACTCGTCTGTATCAGGAAAGCGCTTGAGGTATTCTACGGCCTGGCTGATGGATTTTTAGAGCTAATGTACCCCAGTTCCTCCACCCAGCACTGGAGTGCATTAAAAGTTGTTTGAGGTTGCTAAGCAACATAATAAACCAACATTATTCCAGGAGCAGCCAGTGAAAGACGAGCCTGGGCTCTTAGTGTTCCTCTCATTACAGTTTCACCAACCCAGAACACAGCAGTGTGGGTTCACGTGTGTGTGTAGACAAGCATGAAAGGGATCACGGCTGGTTAGTGAAGCAGCCATCAGAGACCGGCTGCAGCGTTTCTGCCACAGACCTCATCAGTCTGAATCTGAGCAGCATTTCACCACAGAAACTGATCTCCACAAGTGATCGCCTTAACTGCAGACATGCAACATCACTTGCTTCTCAATGCAATCTGTAAAGTGGCACATAATATATTGATATATCATTCATATATTCATAAACTAGGCTCCATTAGTCTTATTTAATGATTCCAGACAGACAGAAGCGTCTTCCTGTCGAAATACACTAGAGCTCAAAATTAATTACAATAATTAAACCCATAATAATCTTTATATCAATAGACTATTTAGACATTTCATAATGAACAATATTAGATTTTTAAAAAGCTCATATAATTTCTGCAAGGTTCTGCAGGGGGGGTGGGGGTGCAGAACTGCATCATCAGTGGCTGCGTTCAGAACATGCTGAATCACCAGGAATGTTTGGTAACAGATTCACTGAAAGCTGGGAGTTCTTGTTCATACAGACAGCACTGACGGACAGGGACCCCCTGACTCCTAGGACAGAACTGCTTCTAGAAGTCAGCACAGGTCCAACTTCATCACCAACTTCTGAAAGAACTCTCTGCAGGAAACTGCGGAACATCTACATACGGAGCACAGTGACACTCAAGAGGCCTTCACTTACTTCTGTTTAAGAATGAGGAGAGTTTCCTGTAGGCTGGGATTTTCTGCCACTGCTGGTAGACCCGTATGACCGTAAGCTTCCATACATCTTCCTTCACTCTATGGTCTTTGGCCACGCCCACATGCAGTCACTCCTTTTAGCCAATCATTAACATCTGCTTTGCGACCCATTTTCCACACAACCAACAAAACCCTCACTGCACTGCACCTGCTCTTCTCAATCCTGTTACACACCCCGTAGCTATTTATAGCCCCATCATCCTCGTGCAGCGCCATCTGCAGGAGCCTGAAGTTACTAACACCTTCAACACACAAGGGGGCTTATATATATATATATATATATATATATATATATATACTCGTTTAGAATGGGGGTTTGGTGGGTTTACAGTGGAGGTGAAGGGAAGCAGACGTCTGAAGCTCTAATAAAAGCTCCTCACAGAAAGTTCTTCACCTAATGGTGATGAAGACGCTGCCTGATGCCTGAGACACTGTTCTACCAGAGTTCTGAGAAGAGTTCGGCTCTAGAACCTGCTTTTAGAACCAGATCATTAAAATGGTGGAGGGATACATGCTGCAGGGTGTAGTGCGGCTACAGAAAGTAGTCCCTAAAGAAAACTGGATTAGTTCAGATTCTCTATTCACTATTTTACCTTCATCATCATCATCATCATCATCATCATCATTCCATATAAAACTCTGTGTTGTAGTCATGGCGACCAACTCCATTCACCACCACTGTAAAGAAAGCCTACACAACCATTTCTGACCCAGTCCCCTCTGGACCAGCACTTCTGAATTATGTAGAGAATTCTGGAAAACTGGTTTCCCCCTAATGCAAACAGCAGGAGGCGATCTGACCTTTTCCTTCCCTCTCACAGAGTCCGGGGTGAAGTACCTTCCTTGCAGTCGTGTTTGTTATTATGCAGGGTGAATCCGCTCCGGCACTGGCAGGTGTAACTCCCAAACGTGTTCACACACTCGTGCTGACAGCCTCCGTTATCCTGAGAGCATTCATCCTTATCTGCAATTAAAAATACAGAAGTCAACAAAATGTCAGCGTTCACACGGGAACCAGGCCTGACAGCATCATCTCACACAGCACAGCGGTCTGATCACACTGCTTAACCAATCACAGTGATGTGCTTTGTCTGCCTGTCAGTGAGGTGAGCTGTTTTAATCTTCAGCTCTATAGCGCCCCCTTCAGGGATTACAACTCAGCCAACGCTCAAACTTCCTTTAAAGGTTTTTCTGAGAAGAGTTTAGAGAGTCGGTTTGTGATCCAGTACACAAAATATATATACAATATACCAAATATTTGTGGACACCCCTATCTAATGAAAGTACTACTACTTTAAGCTGCCCCCATTGCTGACACAGATGTGCAAATGCACACACAGCTTGTCTAGTCCCTGTAGAGAAAAAGTACTGCCAATAGAATAGGACTCTCTGGAGCAGATCAACATCATGACCCTATTGGCTCCATGCTGCCTAATGCCAGGCGTGAGCTAGAGGGGTATAAAGCCCCCCAGCATTGAGGAGCTGTGGAGCAGTGGAAGAACTGTGTTCTCTGGAATGATGGTGGAGGAGCTCCATCCAGTACTTTTGGGATGAGTTGCAGATGACGTGGGGTGGTGATTATCCAACATCCTGACCTCACTAACGCTAAATGCTGTCAAATCCTCACAGCAATGCTCCTCCTCCAGAATCTAGTAGAAAGTCTTCTTCTCTGGACAGTAGAGACAGTTACTCCAACAAAAGCAGGATCAGCTCTTATAATCCCCTTGATTTCAGAAGAAATAGTGAATGAGCAGGCGTCCCAATACTTTTGTCCATACACACACAGTATATACAGAGAGGGAGAGAGAGGTTGGGCTCTGCTGAAGCTCTTTACTGCTCACCAGAGAAGAAGTGAGCCTTAAAGCCCCTCTTGGACACGGTGTTGTCGGACTTGAACTCCACGCGCATGTTGTTGGAGTGGGAGCTGACGGGGTCCAGCTTTGCAGAGCCGCAGAACTTGCCATGGAGTTTGGAGTCAGCGGAGAGGCCACTGCGAACCTCCACATAGTCGTACTTACACACCTGAAACACAGCAGGGGAAAGATCACCTGCAGAACAGTCAGGAAAAATCCTGGAATGAAAGCACAATATGGTCAAAAGTATTGGGACACTCCTCTTAATCACTGAATTCAGGTGTCTAATTCAGTCACATTCAGCCACAGGTGTGTAAAATCCAGCCTCTAGTCCTGCAGCCTGCCTTTCTTCCACACATCAGTTAAAGAACGAGAGGTTCTGAAGAGCTCACTGAACTCCAGCGTGGTTCTGTATGTAATAGGAGACACCGCTGCACCAACAACAACAAGTCAGCTGGTGAAATCTCCTCCCTCCTAGATCTTCCTCCATCAGCTGTGAGTGGTGTTATTATTGAACAGTGGAAGAGTTTAGGAGGAACAGCTCACAGAGAGTGACTGCAGAATTAAACGTTAAATATTTAAATATCATATTACAGACATCTGCCCTGAGGTACATCAAACACACACACACACACACACAGACTCACGTCATTGCCCTCTATGTCGAAGCTGTCGAACAGCAGTGTGATCCGGTGCTGTGCGGGGGCCACCAGCTGCCACACACAGTTCTTATTGGGGGGGTACTCTTTGGGCCAGCCTGGGCTGCTGAAGGAACCGTTCAGCTTCGTGAGGAACCCCCCACACGCAGCTGCTGGGGTCAGACGGCAGGACATTAGCATACTGATCCTAAATACTCACTGGTGCTCCCGGGGCTGAATGCAATCAAATCCTCCTTACAGCAATGTTCCAACATCTAGTGTAAAGTGTTGTGCGCTCACCCTCGCAGGTGCGGCGGTCCGAGGCCAGCTCGAAGCCCGGCTCACAGCCACAGCGATAACTGCCCAGAGTGTTTATACAGCGCTGCGCACACTGACCCCTATCAGCCCTCGAACACTCGTCCGTCTCTACAGAGAGAGAGAGAGAGAGGGAGACAGAGAGAGAGAGAGACAGAGAGAGTGGGAGACAGAGAGAGACAGAGAGAGAGCAGGAGACAGAGAGAGACAGAGAGAGAGACAGACAGAGAGAGAGAGACAGAGAGAGTGGGAGACAGAGAGAGACAGAGAGAGAGACAGACAGAGAGAGAGAGACAGAGAGAGAGCAGGAGACAGAGAGAGAGAGAGAGAGATAGAGTGGGACACGTGGTGGTGGAGGGGGGGTTGAGGGGTGGTGTTAAAGTTTAATGAGATGTTTTGATTGATGTAACCCCTCTGACCTTTGAAGAAGTTGGCTGAGAATCCAGCTTTGTTGACGGAGGCGTCAGAGACGAACTTCATCCACAGCCGGTTGGAGCTGCTCTTGATATCGTTGGGTTTCTCGTAGCCGCAGAAACGTCCAATTAGCGGGCTGCTCTCCGAGCTCCCATCCCGAACCTCCAGGTAGTCGTATGCACAGTTGTCATGCCGCTCAATCTGAGAGATCAAATGTTAGCCACACTTTAATGTCAGTTCTTTGTTCATGTGAGAGGGGCAATGATTTTACAGCTATACACTCAGAATCTGACCACGGATTGTCTCTAACCTCAAACGACTGAAATCGAAGCCCCACATGGAAACCCTGAGCCACCGTCATCTTCCACACACACACTTTATTCGGCCGATAGTCGTCAGGGTAGTTCGGAGACTGGATCTGACCACTGTCCTTCCTAATGACCCCTCCGCAAATCGCTGAGAACAGATCAGACAGTTTGCATATTAATAATGCTCTAAATGTAGGTACTGTGATATACACTGAGGAGGCGGAGCTACAGTCTCTCATTAGGGTGAATATTAATAACGCTCTAAATGTAGGTATTGTGATATACACTGAGGAGGCGGAGCTACAGTCTCTCATTAGGGTGAATAATATTAATAACACTCTAAATGTAGGTATTGTGATATACACTGAGGAGGCGGAGCTACAGTCTCTCATTAGGGTGAATAATAATTAATAACGCTCTAAATGTAGGTATTGTGATATACACTGAGGAGGCGGAGCTACAGTCTCTCATTAGGGTGAATATTAATAACGCTCTAAATGTAAGTATTGTGATATACACTGAGGAGGCGGAGCTACAGTCTCTCATTAGGGTGAATATTAATAACGCTCTAAATGTAGGTGTTGTGATATACGCTGAGGAGGCGGAGCTACAGTCTCTCATTAGGGTGAATATTAATAACGCTCTAAATGTAGGTATTGTGATATACACTGAGGAGGCGGAGCTACAGTCTCTCATTAGGGTGAATATTAATAATGCTCTAAATGTAGGTATTGTGATATACACTGAGGAGGCGGAGCTACAGTCTCTCATTAGGGTGAATATTAATAACGCTCTAAATGTAGGTATTGTGATATACACTGAGGAGGCGGAGCTACAGTCTCTCATTAGGGTGAATATTAATAATGCTCTAAATGTAGGTATTGTGATATACACTGAGGAGGCGGAGCTACAGTCTCTCATTAGGGTGAATATTAATAACGCTCTAAATGTAAGTATTGTAATATACACTGAGGAGGCGGAGCTACAGTCTCTCATTAGGGTGAATATTAATAACGCTCTAAATGTAAGTATTGTGATATACACTGAGGAGGCGGAGCTACAGTCTCTCATTAGGGTGAATATTAATAACGCTCTAAATGTAGGTGTTGTGATATACGCTGAGGAGGCGGAGCTACAGTCTCTCATTAGGGTGAATATTAATAATGCTCTAAATGTAGGTATTGTGATATACACTGAGGAGGCGGAGCTACAGTCTCTCATTAGGGTGAATATTAATAACGCTCTAAATGTAGGTATTGTGATATACACTGAGGAGGCGGAGCTACAGTCTCTCATTAGGGTGAATAATAATAACGCTCTAAATGTAGGTACTGTGATATACACTGAGGAGGCGGAGCTACAGTCCCTCATTAATGTTCTACAGCTCTAATAAGACAGGTTTGTACCTTCATACACAGCAGAGAATCCTTTCCCCACCCAGTTGCTGCTGCTGCGAAACTCCACCCACAGCCGGCTGTCTGTGGAGATAATTGGCTCTGGGAGCTGGTCTCCACAGTAACGGCCTGTAGATCAACACACCAACACAACACACTCACAGGAACAATCAAGGGTCAGGTCGTCAGTTGGTCAGGGCTAGGAGTGAGGTCAGAGTCAGAGGCTGCAGAGCTGGTGAAATCAAAATAAACCTTTTAAAGGAGCTTTTCTCCAGTATCCGTCACGGACCTCTACGTGATCATACCAGCACAGGTGACTCCGGTACAGGTCCATGGAGGTGAAGTTCAGGACAATCTGATACACACTCAGAGAGAAAGAGAACAGAAGGAGGCAGATGGAGATGTTGATGTTCTCTCAACCATGTTCTGATATTCCCAACCTCTGATATTCCCTCTAGCTTAACTCTACAGAATGGTGAATCACCACTAGCTAAACACAATAGAGTGGTGGATCACCAGTAGCTAAACTTGATGAAGTAGTGAATTTCCATGATCAATTTCACCCTAATGAGAGACTGTAGCTCCGCCTCCTCAGGGTATATCACAATACCTACTTTTAGAGTTGAGCTAGAGGGAACTGCAGTGGTAGATCTTCCTCTAGGTCTTAAACTGTATGGAGTGGTGGATCTCTGATAGCAGGTGCTGTGTTCTGGCTCTGTGTGCTCCTGATGTACCTTCTCCCCTGGGGTGACAGAGATGCTCCAGATGCAGTGGGAATAGGCGCTGTAGCCATTGGGGAATCCAGGAGACGAGAAGTTTCCAGAACTTTCCTGCAGACTTTCTCCACACTCTGACCACAAAACAACAAAAACAACATCAGACAGACTGCCGAAGCAGAGGAGCGTCTCTACAATATGACCTCCTACACTGTAGGTCAAAAGTTTGGAAGCAACACTAACCTTGTAGACAGGATAATGGACACGTGTCTAAAACCACAACCTGTCGTTTAGTGACTGTAGTGATGATGGGCAGCAAATGACTGTTGATAAGTAAACCTTTACTCACAGCCACTGTGTAGAGACACTTACTGGGACATTTGTAGAGTTTCCTCGCCTGAGCAATGTCCCCTTTACTCAGCCGTGTCCGCTGACCAATTGGTGGCCGGACCCCATTTACATCATAACGGGGCAGAATGGTATCCAGAAAAAGGCCTCTGATAAATACAGAAAAATGAGGTAGAAAAACACACACAGGGTGCTACAGAAGACAATACTGAAGGCTTGATTGTGTAAAGGTGTACGAATGTTTACACACACACACACACACCACACACACCACACACACACACACACACACCTGGAGAATGTGTTCCTGGCATAATGCATGATGCTGTCAAAGTCGTACTCTTCCCCCAAAGAGTTCACCTCCCCCGGCTCCATCTTCAGGAAATTATACTCCTGCCCTGAAACACACACACACACACACACACACACACACACACACACGCACACACATTTTTCCTGTAAAGTGTTCCCCTGTAGACCTACATCTACTACAATGGAGCTACGAGGCTAATCTAGAAAACACTGACTAAAGAACTATATCCACTAAGACTTTCAGACACAGTAACAGCTTTTACCCTCACGCCATCACCTTCCTCAACAGCTGATCACTATCATCAGCTACAGGCCACAGATATTACTGATAAACTCTTATTATCACTCTTATCCTACAGTCACTGCATTACTGCACCATCACTCATCTCACACACGTCTACACTGCTGTGTAACACAGTATTTAATCTGTATAGAGCTGCATTAGTCAGCCAGCGTTCCCCAAGGCAGTCTGAGTAAGTCTGATTCTGCATGCGGGTTTATATAGCTTCCTTATCCGGACGTCTGGACAAAGCCACTCCTACCTTTCTTTTTGCTGAGCAGTGATTTAGTTCCGCTTGTATCCAGTCAAAAAGGCACTTTCAGGTGATGTCATGCTCATGTAGCCCCGCCTACATACAAATCTGCCTTGGCTGCACCTTTAAAAAATATGCTGAAAAATGCTGAAAAATATGCCCCCCCAGCGTCTACAGGTTTTAATAATCCCCTCGTAAATCTAAAGGTCCAGATATTATTAAACTGTCATCCTATACATACTACAGGCTGGGCAACCCTAGCTGTCTCATCCCAAGGCCTGCTTGTTCATACACTGTTCTAGATAACAGTGAGTCACACAGAACCCATGTAGTCCAGTCTATTAGAGACTACTGAACACTTATATTTGAGGCTATTAGCCTTATATATTACATGTCCAAATGTTTGTGGACACCTCGTCGAATGAATGCATTCAGCCCCTGCACACACATACAGCTTGTCTAGTCCCTGTAGAGAAGTACTGCCAATAGAATAGGACTCTCTGAAACAGATCAACATCATGACCCTATTGGCTCCATGCTGCCTAATGCCAGGTGTGGGCTAGAGGGGTATAAAGCCCCCCAGCATTGAGGAGCTGTGGAGCAGTGGAAGAACTGTGTTCTCTGGAATGATGGTAGTGGAGCTCCATCCAGTACTTTTGGATAGGACGAATTGGGGAGTTGGGGATGATGAGGTGGGACGGTGATCAGGATCAACATTCTGACCTCACTAATGCTCTTGTGGCTGAATGCAATCAAATCCTCACAGCAATGCTCCTCCAAAATCTAGTAGAAAGTCTTCTTCTCTGGACAGTAGAGACAGTTCCTCCAACAAAAGCAGGATCAGCTCTTGTGATACTCTTGTAATACCCTTGATTTCAGAAGAAACAATGAATAAGCAGGTGTCCCAATACTTCTGTCCGTATAGTGTAGCTTTAGGGTAAAGCTAAATTAAGTGCTTTATTGTTCTAAGACACAAACAAGTATGTGAAACTGCTAAATGTTTAGGAGAGAGCAGCAGAACAGTAGATGGAGTTTGAGAGGAGCTCCTGAGAGCTGCTGTGGCTCTCTGCAGACTGCAATTATCCTCAAAACAACAGAAGTCTAAATAAAGGCAGTAGAACAGCAGAGCCGTACTGTATCCTGTGGTTTTCTCTCTCTCTGCTCAGGAGGACTTTCCTCTGCATTCTGACTTTCAATACTTTCCCTCAACACTGTTTCTGTTCCTTACAGGTTACAAATGCTGTTAACCTGAAAGCAACATCATGTATTTTTCACTAGATGGACAAAAGTATTGGGACACCAGCTTATTCACTGTCCCTAGTGCACCTTATAATCTCCATAGAAAAGTACTGACCAAGAGTGGGATGCTCTGCAGAAGCCGTGACCACATGAGGTCACCTAAGGTCACTGGGCCCAATGCCAGCTGTGGGCTTATAGAGGGGTATAAAGCCCCCCAGCATTGAGCTGTGGAGCAGTGGAAGAACTGTGTTCTCTGGAATGATGGTGGAGGAGCTCCATCCAGGCTGTCTGCGATGAGTTGAAGTGGCACATCTACTCATCTAAGGGCAAACGTTTGACCATAGGTATGCTGTACAGACAGGTCCAGGTGTACGTGTGTGTGGGATGGGGGGGGGGGGGGTTACCTGGCTGGATATTCTCTCTGATGATGCTGACGTGTGCGTCTCGGTCAGGCCGTGTGTGTTCATGCCAGAATCCGATCACGTGACCCAGCTCGTGAACCACGATACCGAACTTGTCGCAGTTTTTGCCGATAGAGATGGCCTGAGGACCCCCGCCCCGCCGACCCACATAGGAACAACAACTGTGGGTGGGAGAAGGGGGGTGAGGAGTGCAGGTGTGCATGTACAAAGGTGTGTGCGTGTTTGTGTGTATGTACAGGTGTGTGTTTAAACAGTGAGGCGTATCTCACCCGCATGGTCTGTAGGTGAAGACGATGTAGCTCTCATCACCAGCTCTCTCAGTGAAGGTGACGCAGGTGTGCTTCTCCCAGTGACGCATGGCCTGCTTAAAGATCGCCCTCTGGCTGCCTGAAGAGTCATAACACACAGGCTAACAGCTTGCATATGTTTGTGAACCAATCAGCACTAGCACTAGCAGTAGTACCGATTGATCAGCATGCAGTCGCAGGAAGGCTAACCAATGAGCATTCAGTAGCAGTAATGTCAACCAATCAGCACTAGTAGCACTAAGGCTAACCAATCAGCACTCAGTAGCAGTAACGCCAACCAATCAGCACTCAGTAGCTCTAAGGCTAACCAATCAGCACTCAGTAGCACTAAGGCTAACCAATCAGCACTCAGTAGCACCAATCAGCACTCAGTAGCAGTAACGACAACCAATCAGCACTCAGTAGCACCAATCAGCACTCAGTAGCAGTAAGGCTAACCAATCAGCACTCAGTAGCAGTAACGCCAACCAATCAGCACTCAGTAGCAGTAACGCCAACCAATCAGCACTCAGTAGCACTAAGGCTAACCAATCAGCACTAGTAGCACTAAGGCTAACCAATCAGCACTCAGTAGCACCAATCAGCACTCAGTAGCAGTAACGCCAACCAAACAGCACTCAGTAGCACTAAGGCTAACCAATCAGCACTCAGTAGCACTAAGGCTAACCAATCAGCACTAGTAGCACTAAGGCTAACCAATCAGCACTCAGTAGCAGTAACACAAACACCGGAGTTCATAAACCCCAAATTCATTTCTTCCTGTTTCTGTTACTGTACCTTTAAGACATATATATGTAAATGATCTCTGCTCTGATTGGTTGCCTTGCATTGAGCTTCATTCAAATATGTCATTCAAATGTGAAAAGTCTCACCGCTAAAGTTTCCGCTGATGACGTACGGGATAACCCCATCAGGCCACACCCTCTCGGTCCGGGCAGTGGCCGCTCTCCTCTTGCGGTGAAGATCTGCTCGATCCCAGAGCGATCCGTTCCCTCTGCTGCTGTTAGCGTTAGCTTCTGTGGGCTCGTAGGCTAGTGTTGTGTTTTCTATAACAGAAATATGTTATCCAGAATACCTGTCACTGACATCTCCAAGCTCCTCCCACAAATCTGTTTTTTCATAGCTAAGTTAGACCAGCTTTACAGAATCCCCTCCTCAGTGTATATCACAATACCTACACTTAGAGTGTTATTAATATTATTCACCCTAATGAGAGACTGTAGCTCCGCCTCCTCAGTGTATATCACAATACCTACACTTAGAGTGTTATTAATATTATTCACCCTAATGAGAGACTGTAGCTCCGCCTCCTCAGTGTATATCACAATACCTACACTTAGAGTGTTATTAATATTATTCACCCTAATGAGAGACTGTAGCTCCGCCTCCTCAGTGTATATCACAATACCTACATTTAGAGCATTATTAATATTATTCACCCTAATGAGATACTGTAGCTCCGCCTCCTCAGTGTATATCACAATACCTACATTTAGAGCGTTAATAATATTCACCCTAATGAGAGACGAGAGATGGGTGTGGGTGTGGATGAGTATGGATGGATGTGGGTGTGGATGAGTATGGATGGGTGTGGGTGTGGATGAGTATGGATGGGTGTGGATGAGTATGGATGGGTGTGGGTGTGGATGAGTATGGATGGGTGTGGATGAGTATGGATGGGTGTGGGTGTGGATAAGTATGGATGGGTATGGGTGTGGATGAGTATGGATGGGTGTGGATGAGTATGGATGGGTGTGGGTATGGATGAGTATGGATGGGTGTGGATGAGTGTGGATGGTTGTGGATGAGTATGGATGGGTGTGGATGAGTATGGATGGATGTGGGTGTGGATGAGTATGGATGGGTGTGGATGAGTGTGGATGGTTGTGGATGAGTATGGATGGGTGTGGATGAGTATGGATGGATGTGGGTGTGGATGAGTATGGATGGGTGTGGATGAGTATGGATGGGTGTGGGTGTGGATGAGTGTACAGATGGGTTACACACGTATGCCTGGGTCAGATAAACTTGCTTGGGTCAGACACACACATCTAGGTCACCCATACACACCTGGGTCAGTGTTGTTAGAGCTGGCCGGTCCAGCCTGGTCTAGTCTGAGATTGCGGAGATCCTCTTCATCCAGAGCGATGTCCCCCAGAAAGGCAGCTTTAACAAACAAGGTGAGTTTATAATCAGCGTTCAGAGTGTTCAGAGAGTGTTCAGAGAGGGTTCAGAGAGAGTTCAGAGAGTGTTCAGAGAGTGTTCAGAGAGGGTTCAGAGAGAGTTCAGAGAGAGTTCAGAGAGTGTTCAGAGAGAGTTCAGAGAGAGTTCAGAGAGAGTTCAGAGAGTGTTCAGAGAGAGTTCAGAGAGCGTTCAGAGAGAGTTCAGAGAGTGTTCAGAGAGAGTTCAGAGAGTGTCAAGATAGTGTTCAGAGAGTGTTCAGAGAGAGTTCAGAGAGTGTTCAGAGAGTGTTAAGATAGTGTTCAGAGAGAGTTCAGAGAGCGATCAGAGAGCGTTCAGAGAGCGTTCAGAGAGTTCAGAGAGAGTTCAGAGAGTGTTCAGAGAGCGATCAGAGAGCGATCAGAGAGAGTTCAGAGAGCGATCAGAGAGTGTTCAGAGATCCTCTTCATCCAGAGCGATGTCCCCCAGAAAGGCAGCTTTAACAAACAAGGTGAGTTTATAATCAGCGTTCAGAGAGTTCAGAGAGTGTTCAGAGAGTGTTCAGAGAGGGTTCAGAGAGAGTTCAGAGAGAGTTCAGAGAGGGTTCAGAGAGAGTTCAGAGAGAGTTCAGAGAGAGTTCAGAGAGTGTTCAGAGAGGGTTCAGAGAGAGTTCAGAGAGAGTTCAGAGAGGGTTCAGAGAGAGTTCAGAGAGCGTTCAGAGAGAGTTCAGAGAGTGTTCAGAGAGAGTTCAGAGAGTGTCAAGATAGTGTTCAGAGAGTGTTCAGAGAGAGTTCAGAGAGTGTTAAGATAGTGTTCAGAGAGAGTTCAGAGAGCGATCAGAGAGCGTTCAGAGAGCGTTCAGAGAGCGTTCAGAGAGTTCAGAGAGTGTTCAGAGAGCGATCAGAGAGCGATCAGAGAGAGTTCAGAGAGCGTTTAGAAAGAGTTCAGAGAGTTCAGAGAGCGATCAGAGAGCGTTCAGAGAGCGTTCAGAGAGCGTTCAGAGAGTTCAGAGAGAGTTCAGAGAGTGTTCAGAGAGCGATCAGAGAGAGTTCAGAGAGCGATCAGAGAGCGATCAGAGAGCGTTCAGAGAGTTCAGAGAGCGTTCAGAGAGCGTTCAGAGAGCGATCAGAGAGCGTTCAGAGAGCGTTCAGATAGCATTCAGAGAGCGTTCAGAGAGCAATCAGAGAGCGTTCAGTGAGCGTTCAGTGAGCGTTCATATAGCATTCAGAGAGCGTTCATAGAGCGATCAGAGAGCGTTCAGAGAGCGTTCAGAGAGCGTTCAGAGAGCGATCAGAGAGCGATCAGAGAGCGTTCAGTGAGCGTTCATATAGCATTCAGAGAGCGTTCATAGAGCGATCAGAGAGGGTTCAGAGAGCGTTCAGAGAGTGTTCAGAGAGAGTTCAGAGAGCGATCAGAGAGCGTTCAGAGAGGGTTCAGAGAGCGTTCAGAGAGTGTTCAGAGAGGGTTCAAAGAGCGATCAGAGAGCGTTCAGAGAGGGTTCAGAGAGCGTTCAGAGAGTGTTCAGAGAGTGTTCAAAGAGCGATCAGAGAGGGTTCAGAGAGCGTTCAGAGAGTGTTCAGAGAGAGTTCAGAGAGCGTTCAGAGAGCGTTCAGAGAGCGTTCAGAGAGTTCAGAGAGTGTTCAGAGAGCGATCAGAGAGCGATCAGAGAGCGTTCAGAGAGCGTTCAGAGAGCGTTCAGAGAGCGATCAGAGAGCGTTCAGAGAGCGTTCAGAGAGCGATCAGAGAGTGTTCAGAGAGGGTTCAAAGAGCGATCAGAGAGCGATCAGAGAGCGTTCAGAGAGCGTTCAGAGAGTGTTCAAAGAGCGATCAGAGAGCGATCAGAGAGCGTTCAGAGAGGGTTCAGAGAGCGTTCAGAGAGTGTTCAGAGAGTGTTCAAAGAGCGATCATAGAGAGTTCAGAGAGCGTTCAGAGAGCGTTCAGAGAGGGTTCAGAGAGCGTTCAGAGAGCGTTCAGAGAGTGTTCAGAGAGCGTTCAGAGAGTGTTCAGAGAGTGTTCAGAGAGTGTTCAAAGAGCGATCAGAGAGGGTTCAGAGAGGGTTCAGAGAGCGTTCAGAGAGTGTTCAGAGAGAGTTCAGAGAGCGATCAGAGAGCGATCATAGAGAGTTCAGAGAGCGTTCAGAGAGCGATCATAGAGAGTTCAGAGAGTGTTCAGAGAGAGTTCAGAGAGTGTCAAGATAGTGTTCAGAGAGTGTTCAGAGAGAGTTCAGAGAGTGTTAAGATAGTGTTCAGAGAGAGTTCAGAGAGCGATCAGAGAGCGTTCAGAGAGCGTTCAGAGAGCGTTCAGAGAGTTCAGAGAGAGTTCAGAGAGTGTTCAGAGAGCGATCAGAGAGCGATCAGAGAGAGTTCAGAGAGCGATCAGAGAGTGTTCAGAGAGTTCAGAGAGCGATCAGAGAGCGTTCAGAGAGCGATCAGAGAGAGTTCAGAGAGCGATCAGAGAGCGATCAGAGAGCGTTCAGAGAGTTCAGAGAGCGTTCAGAGAGCGTTCAGAGAGCGATCAGAGAGCGTTCAGAGAGCGTTCAGATAGCGTTCAGAGAGCGTTCAGAGAGCAATCAGAGAGCGTTCAGTGAGCGTTCAGTGAGCGTTCATATAGCGTTCAGAGAGCGTTCATAGAGCGATCAGAGAGGGTTCAGAGAGCGTTCAGAGAGCGTTCAGAGAGCGATCAGAGAGCGATCAGAGAGCGTTCAGTGAGCGTTCATATAGCATTCAGAGAGCGTTCATAGAGCGATCAGAGAGGGTTCAGAGAGGGTTCAGAGAGCGTTCAGAGAGTGTTCAGAGAGAGTTCAGAGAGCGATCAGAGAGCGATCAGAGAGCGTTCAGAGAGCGTTCAGAGAGCGTTCAGAGAGTGTTCAGAGAGGGTTCAAAGAGCGATCAGAGAGCGTTCAGAGAGGGTTCAGAGAGCGTTCAGAGAGTGTTCAGAGAGTGTTCAAAGAGCGATCAGAGAGGGTTCAGAGAGGGTTCAGAGAGCGTTCAGAGAGTGTTCAGAGAGAGTTCAGAGAGAGTTCAGAGAGCGTTCAGAGAGCGTTCAGAGAGCGATCAGAGAGCGATCAGAGAGCGTTCAGAGAGCGATCAGAGAGTGTTCAGAGAGGGTTCAAAGAGCGATCAGAGAGCGATCAGAGAGCGTTCAGAGAGGGTTCAGAGAGCGTTCAGAGAGTGTTCAGAGAGTGTTCAAAGAGCGATCAGAGAGCGATCAGAGAGTGTTCAGAGAGCGTTCAGAGAGTGTTCAGAGAGTGTTCAAAGAGCGATCAGAGAGTGTTCAGAGAGCGTTCAGAGAGCGATCAGAGAGCGATCAGAGAGCGTTCAGAGAGTGTTCAGAGAGTGTTCAAAGAGCGATCAGAGAGTGTTCAGAGAGCGTTCAGAGAGCGATCAGAGAGCGATCAGAGAGTGTTCAGAGAGCGTTCAGAGAGCGATCAGAGAGCGATCAGAGAGCGTTCAGAGAGCGTTCAGAGAGTGTTCAGAGAGAGTTCAGAGAGCGATCAGAGAGCGATCAGAGAGCGATCATAGAGAGTTCAGAGAGTGTTCAGAGAGAGTTCAGAGAGAGTTCAGAGAGCGTTCAGAGAGCGATCATAGAGAGTTCAGAGAGCGTTCAGAGAGTGTTCAGAGAGGGTTCAGAGAGCGTTCAGAGAGGGTTCAGAGAGTGTTCAGAGAGCGTTCAGAGAGTGTTCAGAGAGTGTTCAGAGAGCGTTCAGAGAGTGTTCAGAGAGAGTTCAGAGAGAGTTCAGAGAGAGTTCAGAGAGTGTTCAGAGAGGGTTCAGAGAGAGTTCAGAGAGAGTTCAGAGAGCGTTCAGAGAGAGTTCAGAGAGTGTTCAGAGAGAGTTCAGAGAGTGTCAAGATAGTGTTCAGAGAGTGTTCAGAGAGAGTTCAGAGAGTGTTAAGATAGTGTTCAGAGAGAGTTCAGAGAGCGATCAGAGAGCGTTCAGAGAGCGTTCAGAGAGCGTTCAGAGAGTTCAGAGAGAGTTCAGAGAGTGTTCAGAGAGCGATCAGAGAGCGATCAGAGAGAGTTCAGAGAGCGATCAGAGAGTGTTCAGAGAGTTCAGAGAGCGATCAGAGAGCGTTCAGAGAGCGTTCAGAGAGTGTTTAGAGAGCGTTCAGAGAGCGATCAGAGAGCGTTCAGAGAGCGTTCAGATAGCATTCAGAGAGCGTTCAGAGAGCAATCAGAGAGCGTTCAGTGAGCGTTCAGTGAGCGTTCATATAGCATTCAGAGAGCGTTCATAGAGCGATCAGAGAGGGTTCAGAGAGCGTTCAGAGAGCGATCAGAGAGCGATCAGAGAGCGTTCAGTGAGCGTTCATATAGCATTCAGAGAGCGTTCATAGAGCGATCAGAGAGGGTTCAGAGAGGGTTCAGAGAGCGTTCAGAGAGTGTTCAGAGAGAGTTCAGAGAGCGATCAGAGAGCGTTCAGAGAGCGTTCAGAGAGCGTTCAGAGAGTGTTCAGAGAGGGTTCAAAGAGCGATCAGAGAGCGTTCAGAGAGGGTTCAGAGAGCGTTCAGAGAGTGTTCAGAGAGTGTTCAAAGAGCGATCAGAGAGGGTTCAGAGAGGGTTCAGAGAGCGTTCAGAGAGTGTTCAGAGAGAGTTCAGAGAGCGTTCAGAGAGCGTTCAGAGAGCGTTCAGAGAGTTCAGAGAGTGTTCAGAGAGCGTTCAGAGAGCGATCAGAGAGCGATCAGAGAGCGTTCAGAGAGCGATCAGAGAGTGTTCAGAGAGGGTTCAAAGAGCAATCAGAGAGCGATCTGAGAGCGTTCAGAGAGGGTTCAGAGAGCGTTCAGAGAGTGTTCAGAGAGTGTTCAAAGAGCGATCAGAGAGTGTTCAGAGAGCGATCAGAGAGCGATCAGAGAGCGTTCAGAGAGCGATCAGAGAGTGTTCAGAGAGGGTTCAAAGAGCGATCAGAGAGCGATCAGAGAGCGTTCAGAGAGGGTTCAGAGAGCGTTCAGAGAGTGTTCAGAGAGTGTTCAAAGAGCGATCAGAGAGCGTTCAGAGAGCGTTCAGAGAGCGTTCAGAGAGGGTTCAGAGAGCGTTCAGAGAGCGTTCAGAGAGTGTTCAGAGAGCGTTCAGAGAGCGTTCAGAGAGCAATCATAGAGAGTTCAGAGAGCGTTCAGAGAGCGTTCAGAGAGCGTTCAGAGAGGGTTCAGAGAGCGTTCAGAGAGCGTTCAGAGAGTGTTCAGAGAGCGTTCAGAGAGTGTTCAGAGAGTGTTCAGAGAGGGTTCAGAGAGTGTTCAAAGAGCGATCAGAGAGGGTTCAGAGAGCGTTCAGAGAGCGATCATAGAGAGTTCAGAGAGCGTTCAGAGAGTGTTCAGAGAGGGTTCAGAGAGGGTTCAGAGAGTGTTCAGAGAGTGTTCAGAGAGCGTTCAGAGAGGGTTCAGAGAGTGTTCAGAGAGCGTTCAGAGAGCGTTCAGAGAGTGTTCAGAGAGCGTTCAGAGAGGGTTCAGAGAGGGTTCAGCCAGAGCTGCTGAGAGGTGATGGGATACATGGCCACTTACAAGAGGACAGATATGATGACCCTCATTAAACCTGTATGAGAGAATGATGATCAGAGGGGGTCGCTGACACTACAGCAACTACCATCATTTCTGTAGCAGTGATTGAAGGTCACGGATAATGCAGTGTGTGTGTGTGTGTGTGTGTGTGTGTGTTGGAGACGGTTGTCTGGCTTTTAGAGTGTGTGGAGGAGAGTGTGTGAAGACTTCGGAGGATCAGCTTTGATTGATTTTTAGCGCCACTGTAAAACATAAGAAGCAAAATCCAGCCACTAAACACAAAACTCAGCTTAAGTGTGTGTGTGTGTGTGTGTGTGTGTGTATGTGTGTGAGTGTGAGTGTGTGAGAGTGTGTGTGTGTGCGTGTGTTTGGGGGGGGGGGTTCACAGAAGTATCGCTTTAATAAGTGCAGTGTGGGATTAAAGCGTATGCATGTGAGCGAGATGAAGACAGAAGGAGAGAAATACTGTGATTGATTCTGATTGGCTCTCGGGAAGATGAGAGAAAATAACAGTGTTCAGTTGCCACTTACACACACCCGTATCACTGACAATCACTCACACACACACACACTCCAGGACGGAAGGCCTGGAGGAGGCTGGGAAGTTCACAATCAATACTGAACTGATTCAGAGCCTGAAAATGAACACGCTGGACCACCGCCTGTGTTCAATTCAAACCTGTTCAATTATTGACTCAACCCTGACTCAGTGCTGACCTAACACTAACTCAACTCTGACTCAACCCTGACTCAATACTAACTCAACCCTGACTCAACACTGACTCAATCCTGACTCAGTGCTGACCTAACACTAACTCAACACTGACTCAACGCTGACTCAACGCTGACTGTGTAGTACTAAGCACTGAATTGTTTCAGAGGCTGCTAGATGAACATGCTGTACCTGGAAACCCTCTATAATTCTTCTCGTACCAAAAACACCCGGAGCCAAACACTGAACTGAACTCAATTAACTCACCGAATGAGACGTGATGTAATTAACTCAATTAACTCACAGAATAAGACGTGATGTAATTAACTCAATTAACCCACAGAATAAGACGTGATGTAATTAACTCAATTAACTCACAGAATAAGACGTGATGTAATTAACTCAATTAGAATAAGACGTGATGTAATTACCTCAATTAACTCAGAATAAGACATGATGTAATTAACTCAATTAACTCACAGAATAAGACGTGATGTAATTAACTCAATTAGAATAAGACGTGATGTAATTAACTCAATTAACTCACAGAATAAGACGTGATGTAATTAACTCAATTAGAATAAGACGTGATGTAATTACCTCAATTAACTCAGAATAAGACATGATGTAATTAACTCAATTAACTCACAGAATAAGACGTGATGTAATTAACTCAATTAGAATAAGACGTGATGTAATTAACTCAATTAACTCACAGAATAAGACGTGATGTAATTAACTCAATTAGAATAAGACGTGATGTAATTAACTCAATTAGAATAAGACGTGATGTAATTACCTCAATTAACTCAGAATAAGACATGATGTAATTAACTCAATTAACTCACAGAATAAGATGTGATGTAATTATATCAGATCACTGCAGAAAGCCGATTCTGAATGTAAACACACTCCGTGTTCGTGCATGGGTGGAGCACTGCTGGTGTTGCGCTTATTTTAGAAATGGTTTAATGGTGTAATCAGGTTGGACAGTAGTCACCAGGCACACACTCCGTTTACCACACTACCCACTCAGCTAATAAACAGCTTCTACCCACAGCCTATCAGACTACTGAACAGGCTACTGAACAGGCCGGGCAGCTCCTCACTGTCCTCGCCTCTCCATTACCATAAGAGCTGCTATACACACTCATCCAGCCACTATAATGTTACAGTAAGAACTGTCCTTATACACTGTACACACGCTGTCAGCGCAGCTGCACCCCTCACGCACTTTACACCCTCTTCTAATTCTCTCGCTCTGCTGCTGGTATTAACGCTCTGCTGCTGTTATTCACTGTGAATTTGCATATTTATTATTTTACCTCATTGGATTGGTGTATTCGCATCGCTGTAACTCGGTTAGAGTGATTCCTGTAAAGCAAATAAATCTGATTTGATTTAGAATTCTATTTCTCTGCTGAATTTATTTTGTACAAACTGTAGCTCTGTTTACACAGCCCTCCTGTCCTGAATTTCTGAACATATGTTTTATCTGAATATGTGGTTCTCCATAATCAGTAAATTTACCTTTACATTTGTAATATATTTTAACATTATTCCATATGTAGTCTGTTTTGTTAAGTATGTTTAGTATATTCATTTTTTGTTATACTTATTAAATTCAGTTCTTTATATATAATACATTTAGTAGATTCAATATTTTGTATATTATTATATTATAATATAGTATAAACATTTAGTATATTTAATACATTGAGTATATGAATTCTTTAGTATATTAATTTAGTTCTATATACTGATTATATTTAAGTTTGTATATATAAAACATTTTATTATTTTATTATTTACTGTTATTATATATATAGTATATTTACATTTACATATTTCCAAACATTTATTTCTCCATATTTCTGTATATTGTTCTGTGTATTTCATGTATATCCTATTTATCCTACTGTACAGTAATGAGCCGAGCCTCATCACAAGCGTGTCATACAGAGTGGTGTTCTGTATGAGTTGTATGACATGCAAATGAGGAATAAACACTGTCTTGGCTTCAATCTTTAGAATTATTTTATTCCTTGTGGATTTGCATAATAAATGTGATCATCATTAACTGGTGAATTTGAGCCTTGTATTTCTCTGTATGTTCATATGCTGTATATCTGTATGCTGTAATAACTGAAGTTTTTTTCTTTATTGTCATAGAAACCTGATCCTAATAAACCCTCAGCGGTCCGGCTTAATTAAAGCCACTCTGAGGGAGTTAATAAGAGCAGGTAAATATGCAGGCTTTCAGCTGGAGGGATTTAGAAAATTCACTTTAGATTCTGTTATGATTATGAGCGGAGGGCAGGAGGCCGCGGGTGGACTGGTTCTAGAAGGTCATTAGATGTTCAGTGCTTTACCGTCACGCAGGGGTATATCAGATAAAACCACTGGAAGAAGCAGGGGAACATGTTCCTACGCACTTGATGAGTCTATGTGAAATAATTATGAGGGAGAGGCTTTCTTATAGAGAATTTTGCTCAACTACTTAAAGCACCATGTAGATTAGACTAGCAGGGCTGCAGCCAGGGACACCTGGTCACCATAGCAACCACCAGCAACACCTTGGCAACCACCTGGAAATTGCTTAAGCTTTTCTAGTTTGATGCACATGATCCAAATGTTCAAATTGCAGGCAGGTGCAACAGCATAGCAAATGTTAAGGTAGTCCATTGCAACCATTAATCAACAGCCTAGCAACCACCTGGAACTTGCTTGCTTAAGCTGCACAATCACTCAGCACTGATGTAAGCGGAATGGGTGGGGCTAAACTGCTGTAGGCTGTTTTATAAGGCTGCTTTTTCTTCTAAAAGCTCATTTCACAGCTGAAGTAAGAAGCATTTGCGCTTTAAGACGTCGGCTGTTTTTTAATGCAGTTTCTTCATTACTGGTCTTTGGGAAATAATGTTTTTGATATAAATTGACCACTGCCCTAAGCAAACGTAACACTTAACATTCATCTGATTGAAATGAAGAATTCATCTGTTTAATCCAGCGGCTAGAAACACATACAAATCCGTTTTGTAGAACTCTGAAATCCTCATAAACAGCAAAGCTTTTTCTAGAATTTAGAAACACACCCAAGACTTTCAAGTCTAAATACAGCGCTTTTTTAGCACTGCTGCATGAAAAACACATCATACATCACTCTTTTACAGTAATTGCAGTAATCTGGTGTTCAGTACAAAAACATGATGATATGGTTCTCTGGGTAAACAGAATGGCCACAGAGAATGAGGGAGACTCCACACAGCAGTTTCAGTTTCTCTACTCTAAACGTGGCTGTGTGTAAAGGTTTAGTGATGATGATAAAGGCTGTGTGTAAAGGTTTAGTGATATAAAGGCTGTGTGTAAAGGTTTAGTGATGTGATAAAGGCTGTGTGTAAAGGTTTAGTGATGATAAAGGCTGTGTGTAAAGGTTTAGTGATGATGATAAAGGCTGTGTGTAAAGGTTTAGTGATGATAAAGGCTGTGTGTAAAGGTTTAGTGATGGTGATAAAGGCTGTGTGTAAAGGTTTAGTGATGATGATAGAGGCTGTGTGTAAAGGTTTAGTGATGATGATAGAGGCTGTGTGTAAAGGTTTAGTAATGATGATAAAGGCTGTGTGTAAAGGTTTAGTGATGATAAAGGCTGTGTGTAAAGGTTTAATGATGGTGATAAAGGCTGTGTGTAAAGGTTTAGTGATGATAAAGGCTGTGTGTAAAGGTTTAGTGATGATGATAAAGGCTGTGTGTAAAGGTTTAGTGATGATAAAGGCTGTGTGTAAAGGTTTAGTGATGATAAAGGCTGTGTGTAAAGGTTTAGTGATGGTGATAAAGGATGTGTGTAAAGGTTTAGTGATGGTGATAAAGGCTGTGTGTAAAGGTTTAGTGATGATGATAAAGGCTGTGTGTAAAGGTTTAGTGATGGTGATAAAGGCTGTGTGTAAAGGTTTAATGATGGTGATAAAGGCTGTGTGTAAAGGTTTAGTGATGATGATAAAGGCTGTGTGTAAAGGTTTAGTGATGATAAAGGCTGTGTGTAAAGGTTTAGTAATGATGATAAAGGCTGTGTGTAAAGGTTTAGTGATGATGATAAAGGCTGTGTGTAAAGGTTTAGTGATGATGATAAAGGCTGTGTGTAAAGGTTTAGTGATGATAAAGGCTGTGTGTAAAGGTTTAGTGATGGTGATAAAGGCTGTGTGTAAAGGTTTAGTGATGGTGATAAAGGCTGTGTGTAAAGGTTTAGTGATGATGATAAAGGCTGTGTGTAAAGGTTTAGTGATGATGATAAAGGCTGTGTGTAAAGGTTTAGTGATGATGATAAAGGCTGTGTGTAAAGGTTTAGTGATGATAAAGTCTGTGTGTAAAGGTTTAGTGATGATGATAAAGGCTGTGTGTAAAGGTTTAGTGATGGTGATAAAGGCTGTGTGTAAAGGTTTAGTGATAAAGGCTGTGTGTAAAGGTTTAGTGATGGTGATAAAGGCTGTGTGTAAAGGTTTAGTTATGGTGATAAAGGCTGTGTGTAAAGGTTTAGTGATGATGATAAAGGCTGTGTGTAAAGGTTTAGTGATGATAAAGGCTGTGTGTAAAGGTTTAGTAATGATGATAAAGGCTGTGTGTAAAGGTTTAGTGATGATGATAAAGGCTGTGTGTAAAGGTTTAGTGATGATGATAAAGGCTGTGTGTAAAGGTTTAGTGATGATGATAAAGGCTGTGTGTAAAGGTTTAGTGATGGTGATAAAGGCTGTGTGTAAAGGTTTAGTGATGGTGATAAAGGCTGTGTGTAAAGGTTTAGTGATGATGATAAAGGCTGTGTGTAAAGGTTTAGTGATGATGATAAAGGCTGTGTGTAAAGGTTTAGTGATGATGATAAAGGCTGTGTGTAAAGGTTTAGTGATGATAAAGTCTGTGTGTAAAGGTTTAGTGATGATGATAAAGGCTGTGTGTAAAGGTTTAGTGATGGTGATAAAGGCTGTGTGTAAAGGTTTAGTGATAAAGGCTGTGTGTAAAGGTTTAGTGATGGTGATAAAGGCTGTGTGTAAAGGTTTAGTTATGGTGATAAAGGCTGTGTGTAAAGGTTTAGTGATGATGATAAAGGCTGTGTGTAAAGGTTTAGTGATGATGATAAAGTCTGTGTGTAAAGGTTTAGTGATGATGATAAAGGCTGTGTGTAAAGGTTTAGTGATGATAAAGTCTGTGTGTAAAGGTTTAGTGATGATGATAAAGGCTGTGTGTAAAGGTTCATGACATCACAAAAACATTAACTCAGCTCTGTATGCAGTGTAGTTCACAAATATGTACCTGTAGCAAGTATTTTATAAGCTCTCACCTAAAAATGGAGTTTTAAGTATCACAGATTTACAAAATTACAGTTATGACTTCCATGTGAATCTTCCAGTCCAGTCCTGAGCGAAACAGCTGGTCAACGCTTAGAGTAACAGACAGGCTGAATGATCGGAGTAGTGAGCGGAAAATCTGGTGATTAGCAGAGTGGACTCTATTCCACGACTCAGCTCGGCTCTGGACTGCACTGCTGACCGATACAGTGTCCACTTCTCTGTTTGTACTGTGTTTGAACATAAGACGTTAGCCATTCTATATTTAAACAGGCCCTAAATTACAGCCCAAACCAGCTGCCTGGGGTTTTTAATCTACTGTCCCGCCTGCTGCCTCGCTCCCATTCACATCGGATCATGGGCCTCACAGGCTTAGGCTCTCACAGCCACCACAGAAAGGCTGCTTCCATGGCTGTGGAGCCTGCAGTGGAAACGTCTGTTTAACCTGTTTTTTCTAACACATAAAGGCAATCAGGTTTAATGAGGAAAATATGACCTCACTAGACTGAATACAGTCATTATAGATACGAGCTCTGACACAACTATTCACGCTGAATATCTCAAGTTAAAAAAAGATTCATTAACATTTAACAGCGGTCCCTGATGAACCTGCTGTGATTACTGATTAGCACGGTGTACATTTCTTCTGTAAGTTCTTCTGGAGCTGCTCTTTCTTACAGTGAGAAACTATTTAAACCATTTGTAATATGAATAATTTGTGTGTTTTTATACACCCTGCTGGTTAAGCTGCCTGACCAGTTTAGCTCTTGAATAGTGTAGGGTATGTTTGCACTTTTGTTGACCAGCATGACCATCATGACTATACTCGTTGTCCACTGTGGTCAACTGGTCAAACCAACATCACCATACAGCTTGACTAACCTAAACATTATAAGAGAAAGCTCTTCCCCGGCGGTGTTTTGTCTCACAGTAGGTCAGTTCCTCGCTTTGCTGGAGGTGTACATGAGGGGTTATAGGATTTAAGAAGTTCCCCAAGATACTGTGGGGCCAAATCAATGCAGAATTGAACTGGTAACCAGTGCAGAGACTTTCGATTTTCTAGCACTACTGAGAACTCTAGCAGCTTATGCATACATACATACATAAACTATATATAAAGTTATATATAATAAACAAGCACATTGACTATGTATTGACCAGTATAACCAACGTGATCAGCATAGAGCATAACCAGCCTGCCCACACTGGTCAACCAGTGTGACCAGTACAAAAACTAGCTAAACCATCAAACTCAAATGAAATAGATGCTATACTGATCAAGACCAGTTTCTGTTTTCACCTGGGTGACCAGCCTTTTAACCACACTGACCATCAAAGACCAGCTTAGACCATCCAAAACCAGCTACAAGCAGAAGCTAGTTTTATGTTTAGCAACCAGCCCAAAAATATAGCCTTTTATTAAAACCTTTATCAATAATATTTAATAATATAATTAAAAACAACTATAAAACACCTGTCAAATCTGTTAGAATCTCGTTCAGGCTGTAAATGGTTTGCTATCGTCTATTGTTACTATTTGCTCCCTGAAAATCTCAAATTAATAAACGAATCGTTACAATAATCGGTCGATTACTCGGCTATTAATATAATCGATAGTTAGTCAGTCCAGTTCAGGCTGTTCCCACGCCTGCAGCTGTATCGAGCTCATGTCCGAGTGATGAAACTTCTCCAGACAGTAGTTATTTCAAGTTCTCACGCTGTCATGTGGAACAACACACACACACACACACACACTCACACACTCACACACACACACACACACACACAGCCTAAATGTGAGCTGTAAACACTGATAAGCAGGGATGTGGCTCGTTTACCAGCTTTGCACGGGTCCTTGTAGTCGATTTCATCAGTTTCAGTGAGGTCATACTGAGCCTCCACCTCCAGCTCGGTGGTCAGCAGGAAGGTCAGCTGCAGCAGTAAACATGTCCACTGGGAGTGCATGGCTGCATGCATGTGCTCGGATAAACTTGTACAGGACCGGGCCGGGATGGGCTGGGCTGGGCTGGGCCGGGCCGGGCGGCGCTGGTTTTGGGGCGGGCTTTGGGGCTGCTGGAGGCGGACACTCCCTCCGCGAGCTCCCGCTGCCTCAGCGCCTTTATTCCCTTTATTCCGGAGCACTGAGTCCAGCAGCACCGGGCCCAGAGCCAGCCCAGCTCAGCTCAACCCTGTACCCCCGTTCACATTTCACACCTATACTCAGCCAGAAACACACCCGCATTTAGTCAAAGCCCGCCCCCACCGCTGGGATTGGCTACTGTCCTGCTTCTAGCGCTGTGATTGGGCAGTAGTCCTTCTGCCTTCTGTTTCATTATCTGTACAGTTTTAGAGTGTTAGTGTAGTGTAGTATTGTAGTGTAGTGTAGTATTGTAGTGTAGTATTGTAGTGTAGTGTAGTAGTGTAGTGTAGTAGTGTAGTATTGTAGTGAAGTACTGTAGTAGTGTAGTGTAGTAGTGTAGTACTGTAGTAGTGTAGTATTGTAGTGTAGTACTGTAGTAGTGTAGTGTAGTATTGTAGTAGTGTAGTGTAGTACTGTAGTAGTGTAGTATTGTAGTGTAGTACTGTAGTAGTGTAGTGTAGTAGTGTAGTACTGTAGTAGTGTAGTATTGTAGTGAAGTACTGTAGTAGTGTAGTATAGTAGTGTAGTATTGTAGTGTAGTACTGTAGTAGTATAGTAGTGTAGTGTAGTAGTGTAGTACTGTAGTGTAGTAGTGTAGTATTGTAATGTAGTAGTGTAGTACTGTAGTGTAGTAGTGTAGTATTGTAGTGTAGTACTGTAGTATTGTAGTGTAGTTTTGTAGTGTAGTAGTGTAGTAGTGTAGTACTGTAATGTAGTAGTGTAGTATTGTAGTGAAGTAGTGTAGTATTGTAGTGTAGTACTGTAGTAGTGTAGTATTGTAGTGTAGATGTGTAGTAGTGTAGTAGTGTAGTGTAGTACTATAGTGTAGTAGTGTAGTATTGTAGTGTAGTAGTGTAGTATTGTAGTGTAGTACTGTAGTGTAGTAGTTTAGTAGTGTAATGTAGTGTGGTGTAGTAGTGTAGTAGTGTAATGTAGTGTAGTAGTGTAGTGTAATGTAGTAGTGTAATGTAGTGTACTGTAGTGTAGTAGTGTAATATAGTGTAGTGTAGTGTAGTGTAGTAGTGTAGTGTAATGTAGTGTAGTAGTGTAATGTAGTGTAGTGTAGTGTAGTAGTGTAATGTAGTGTAGTGTAGTAGTATAGTGTAATGTAGTGTAGTAGTGTAGTAGTGTAATGTAGTGTAGTGTAGTGTAGTAGTGTAATGTAGTGTAGTGTAGTAGTATAGTGTAGTTTAGTAGTGTAATGTAGTGTGGTGTAGTAGTGTAGTAGTGTAATGTAGTGTAGTAGTGTAGTGTAATGTAGTAGTGTAATTTAGTGTAGTGTAGTAGTGTAGTGTAATGTAGTAGTGTAATGTAGTGTAGTAGTGTAATGTAGTGTAGTGTAGTAGTGTAGTGTAGTAGTGTAATGTAGTGTAGTGTAGTGTAATGTAGTAGTGTAATGTAGTGTAGTGTAGTGTAGTAGTGTAATATAGTGTAGTGTAGTGGTGTAGTGTAATGTAGTAGTGTAGTGTAGTGTAATGTAGTAGTGTAGTGTAGTGTAATGTAGTGTAGTGTAGTGTAGTTTAGTAGTGTAATGTAGTATGGTGTAGTAGTGTAATGTAGTGTAGTGTAATGTAGTAGTGTAATGTAGTGTAGTGTAGTGTAGTTTAGTAGTGTAATGTAGTAGTGTGGTGTAGTTTAGTAGTGTAATGTAGTAGTGTAATGTAGTGTAGTGTGGTGTAGTAGTGTAGTGTAATGTAATGTAGTGTAATGTAGTGTAGTGTAGTAGTATAGTGTAGTGTAGTAGTGTAGTGTGGTGTAGTAGTGTAGTAGTGTAATGTAGTGTAGTAGTGTAGTGTAATGTAGTAGTGTAATGTAGTGTAGTGTAGTAGTGTAGTGTAATGTAGTAGTGTAGTGTAGTGTAGTGTAGTAGTGTAATATAGTGTAGTGTAGTGTAGTAGTGTAGTGTAATGTAGTAGTGTAATGTAGTGTAGTGTAGTAGTGTAATATAGTGTAGTGTAGTGTAGTGTAGTAGTGTAGTGTGGTGTAGTAGTGTAGTAGTGTAATGTAGTGTAGTGTAGTAGTGTAGTGTGGTGTAGTAGTGTAATGTAGTGTAGTGTAGTAGTGTAGTAGTGTAATGTAGTAGTGTAATGTAGTGTAGTGTAGTAGTGTAGTGTAGTAGTGTAATGTAATGTAGTAGTGTAATGTAGTGTAGTGTAGTGTAGTAGTGTAATATAGTGTAGTGTAGTAGTGTAGTGTAATGTAGTAGTGTAGTGTAGTGTAATGTAGTAGTGTAGTGTAGTGTAATGTAGTAGTGTAATGTAATGTAGTGTAATGTAGTAGTATAGTGTAGTGTAGTTTAGTAATGTAATGTAGTGTGGTGTAGTGTAGTAGTGTAATGTAGTGTAATGTAGTAGTATAGTGTAGCGTAGTAGTGTAGTATTGTAGTGTAGTAGTGTAGTAGTGTAGTGTAATGTAATGTAGTAGTGTAATGTAGTGTAATGTAGTAGTATAGTGTAGTGTAGTGTAGTGTAGTAGTGTAGTAGTGTAGTGTAATGTAGACTGAAGACCCCCCTCTTCTGAGAGGACTTGGGCGAATAGTAGAGTCACCTCATTGACTTGTGTTTAGTAGAGTCTAAGATTAGAGGATCTGAATTTTAGTCTATTTAAACTAGCTGAGGTTCTTCAGTAAACAGTGAAGCTCTTCTGTAAGAACCCTGTAGAAGAGCTTCTGCTAAATGCTGTAAATGTAAATGTAAGTGTAAGTGTAAGTGTAGTAGTACAGAAAGCTCACACAGATGGAGACGAGATACTTCAGTGATTACCAACATTCACATTTTACTTCTGAAAGGAATATAAAGGTAGATCATCTGTGAGGAAACAGGAGCAGAACACACAGACAGTCCCACAGATCCAGACACATCCAGCTCCAGAACATAAACATCCACCCCTGCTCCAACCGTCTGGACAGAACTGCTGCAGCTTAGCTTCTACTTTCCCATCTTTAGATATTTCACCAAAACAGACTTTCACACTGTGTACTAACACCACATAGTGCAGAACAGCTACACTACACACATACACATTATACACATTATACACATTATATACACTACACACATAATCCAAATACCTGTGTGTGCGTGAGTAATACGTCCATGTACAAGGTGCCTGTTTCTAATAAAGTGTTAGGCACAAAGTCAGTGTTCCTAATAAAGTGGCCAGTGAGTGAGAGTACGGCTGTCTTGTGAGCAGCACCTCAGTGAGTTTACGTCTCTGAGCTAAACACAAAACCCTTTAAATGCCTACGGCTGAGTGACAGGAGGGCGCTGTGCTTCTGTGCGTGTGGTTTTTGGGTGGTGTGTGTGTGTGAGTGGTATTTGGGTGGTGTGTGTGTGTGTGTGTGTGTGAGGTTGCTGTACTGTTCTGATTGCATGCAGCAGAGGCCCGGAGCTCCGGCAGAAATGAACAGTGCTTTGAGACATGGGCAGCAGGAGCTCATTCTCCAGCCCAGCGGAGGAGTGACTGGCTGAATGGCAGCAGTTTGGTGAGGGGGGCTCAAGGCTTCCAGGCCCTCTGGACTCCTGTGGTGTTTCGGAGGCCCCTCAGGACCCTCAATGCCACTCAGCTGCTCCAAGCTGGCGGTCACTCTGAGAATGTGCGTCATTCTGTACATTCAGCATCGTGTCCAAGTAAGGAACCTTGGGGATCCAAGTCTAATAGAGATCACTGAACACCTCCACCCAGACTGAGGAGAGTGTGCGATGTTTCAGACATGCAGTTAGCACCATGCTAATTGCTAGGCAAGGGGGGGAGTTGGGCACAACCTAACCTAAGGTTAAAACGTAACATGGAGGTTCTGTGTAGTTAAACTGGTTCCAGTAGAACATGCTTTCGCTAATCTTCTCATGTTCCAATAGCAATGCTGTCTACCAGTTCCCACCAATCAGACAGGTTTCTCCAAATTCCCCATGAAAACTGTATCTGTACCATAACAGTGTGTGTTGTATATAAAAAGTCCCAGAATTCACTCGTCTATTTTTTTAATCTCCTCTAGGCGGCGCAATAGAGCACCGTTTTAAAGCAGATCGACATGATGGAGGTAGTTTCAGCAACAGCTCACAGTCAGAGCTAACCAGGTTAAATTACAGACTCCAAACATGGTGGAGGTAGTTTCATACACTGCTACTGTAACAAAGCACCGTGTCTAACTGATTACAGCGATCAGCCATAACATTAATACTATTAAAGGCCTAATATTGTGCAGGTCCACTTCGTCCAAACACAACAGCTCTGATCCGTCAAAGCATGGACTCCACAAGACACCTGAGGGTATCCTGTGGTCTCTGGCACCAGGACTAATGTTAGCAGCAGATCTGTTAAGTCCTGTAAGTTGTGAGGTGGGCGGGGCCTCCATGGGTGCCCATGTAGACCCTGTAGCCGGTTCATCGGTTGTCCTTCCTTGGAGCACTGTTGGTAGGTCCTGACCACTGCATACCAGGAACACCCCACACCAAGACCTGCTTGCTGATGTTCTGGAGATGTTCTGACCCAGTCATTGTCTAGAACATCACAGTCTGGTTCTGGTTCTCAGATTCCTACACTTGTCCATTTTTCCTGCTTCTTCACCTTCATCATCTTCAAGAACTGACCGTTCACTCACTGAATAATATGTAGATCCACCCCTTTACAGGAGCTGCTGGACCCAGATCATCAGTGCTACTCACTTCACTTGGCCTTGGTTTGAATGTTTTGGCTGATCGGTGTGTAACTGTGTGCATGTATGTTTCACAGGGTCCTGAATGTTCTCGCGTCACTCCGTCCATGCTCCATTCGTCTGTTTGACTCCTGTCAGCCTGTTCAGGTCCTCCAGTAGGATCCCCTGTAACGGGAGTCCTCTCGGCTCTTTCTTACGGCTCTTCACTTCTCCGTTTGTGCTGGACACTCTGTTGGACGGCAATACCATGAACCGCCTTGAGCGCATATCAATCAGGGGTGCATCACAGGAGCGACAGGCCACCACGGCCTGGAAACCACGGCGGAAGTTCTCGTTGAAGAAGCCGTAGACGATGGGGTTGACGCCGCTGTTAAAGAAGGCTAGCCAGTGAGCCACGGGGAACAGGTAGCTGCTGAGGAAATCGATCTGCTGTTGGTCCAGGTCCTGGTAGTCTGTCAGCAGCATTAGCGTCCACAGCGGCAGCCACGACACCATGAACAAGACGGCCACCATGATCAGCATCTTTATTACCTTCACCCTGCGCCTGGAGCGCCCCCTGCGGGCCTCGGAGCTGCCGTGGTGCCTCAGGTTTCCTGATAGCTTGGCGGCGATGCATCCGTACATGATGCTGATTAGCGCCAGCGGTGCTAAATAGACGTGGACGAAGATCACGGTGGTGTAGATGCGCCTCATGTCGGGTTTGGGCCAGTCCTCGTAACACACGAACAGTGGGTACGTCTGGTTGTCCTGAATCATGTAGGTGTCGTCCAGGTGGATGACGGTCAGCGTGGCAG
This sequence comes from Salminus brasiliensis, assembly GCF_030463535.1. Lineage (NCBI taxonomy): Eukaryota > Metazoa > Chordata > Actinopteri > Characiformes > Bryconidae > Salminus > Salminus brasiliensis. The sequence goes on from NC_132893.1 coordinate 36,256,747, forward strand.
CCGAGGGGAAGATGATGGCGAAAGCTAGCAGCCAGATGAAGAAGATGGCGAAGAGGGCTGTTATTGGTCGCAGGCGGTGGCGAAACGGGTACACGATGCCGGTGTATCTGCATGCAGACAGAAAGAGAGAACACACGCATGAGAGTTCTGATGTTTCTAATAAAGTGGCCAGTGAGTGTAGAGGTTTTCTACGGTATGTTCTGAATGATAGATAGCTACCTGTCCACGGCTATGGCGACGAGCGTAAAGACTGATGCAGACACAGACATGCCCTGGATGAGGTTACTGAGGGTGCAGGTGGTCTGACTGAAGGGCCAGCCTGAGAGGAAGAAGAAGCAAAAAGCAAGGTCTTATCTTCTCCAGCATCTCGCAGCCATCACAGCTCCCATCAGTATTCACACCAGCACCATCTGAACAGTGATACAGTGAGGGGAGGAAGCCTGGCTGTCGGAGTTAATGCCGAACTTTGAGTTTGAGTAAGTCGTATTTCACCTCAGGCATCTAGGCGGAGTGAAGGTGGTAATTGGGGTGCAGAGAGGGGGCGTGTTAGTCACAGTAACAGCTTTTATTCAGCGTGAAGGAAGAATTACTAAACGATCATAAGAGCAGTCTGTTCGCCGGAAATCTCCAAAAATGACAAAAAGTGGAACCAAGTTTTAATGAAAATGGGCCAAACACCTCGGACCTCACCTGACCTCACTTTAAAGCCCTTTTTCATCAGGCTGTAGGAGCAAGGCCTGGGAAATGCTCTCCACAGTCAATCTAACCATGCAGCTGTACAGAGAGCCGGGTGGCAACAAGGGCAAGGAGAACCTCCCTCGGGTCGAGAGGAAGAAACCTTGAGAGGAACCCGTTCTCCTCAGGTCGATACCGGATCAGAATAATAATAATAAACAAAACAGAATAACTACATTTAGAGAAATAAATTTTAAAATTATAAATGTGGCGTCAAGCCTTAAAAGGTGAAACCGTGAGTGAGGGGATGAAGTCCTGCAGGTAAAAGGTGCGGTTACCGGTTCCAGGCAGCTGCTAGACTGTTGTATTATTTTCTGTGGTTGCAATGGTGTCGCTGGATGGTTGCTATGCAGTTGTTTAGTGGTTGCAAGGTGTTTGCAATGGTGTTGCTAGGCAGATTGCTATGGTTTCACAGCTAATTGCAATGCTGTTGCCATGGTAACCTAGGTGATTGCTATGGTGTCGTAAGGCAGTTGCTATGGTATCCCGATGGAGCTGATATGGTGTTGTGGTGTTAGTTGTCTGTAGTAACTTTACTAAGTGACCAGGTTTCTAGATGGGTGCTATAGCTGTGCAGGGTTGTTGCCATGGTATGTCGAGTTGCTATGTTGTTGCCTAGTGGTGGCTGAGGCTTTGCAGGGTTGTTGCTAGGCAGCTGCTATGGTATCCCAGGTAACTGCAAGGTGCCCCATGTGATTGGGTGAGTGTTTTCAGTGTATGTTGATTGATTCAGAAGAAGGGGGCACAAACTTTCGCACCTCAGCTCACCTTCTGCTGTATGTAATCTAACCGTAAATAAAATCATAAAAACCATAAAAGCAACTGAACTGATCATAAAATCATAGTGAACAGTAATCCCTGAGTAAACCCAGTCCCAGTCTCTAACTGCTGTGACGTCGCCCTCTGGGGATTAGGCGAAGTATTACACAGTTAATGCTAATGTGTGTAAAGAGGCCTGAGTAAAACACTCAGACCCCAGAGACCAACCAGCACACCAACCCGATATGAGGCTGTCGATCAGCGTGGTGGGCACACACACCACCCCCACCAGCAGGTCACTAACGGCCAGGTTGAGGATGAAGAGGTTGGTGACGGAGCGCATGTTCCGGTTTCGCAGCACCACCACACACACCAGCCCGTTCCCACACACACACAGCAGCAGCACCAGCACATAGGACAGGATGTAGCTCAGCGCCATCCCAGACGAGTGCAGGTAATACGGCAGCAGGGTCACATTAGACCCCCCACCCACCGTCCAGTTCACCTCACTCACATTCATCACTGAGAGAGAGAGAGAGAGAGAGAGAGAGAGAGACACAGACAGAGAGAGAGAAAGAGAGACAGAGAGAGAGACAGAGAGAGAGAGACAGAGAGACAGAGAGAGAGAGAGAGAGAGAGAGAGAGAGAGAGAGAGAGAGAGAGACAGACAGACAGAGAGAGAGAGAGAGAGAGAGAGAGAGAGAGAGAGAGAGAGAGCAGATGACAGAGTTAAATGGATTGAGCTCAGTCTGGCTATAGACGCCAGTCGGCACAAGTAGTCCTTGAACATAAACAGAACCTGAATAACACACACAACTGCACTTCCTGACAGATTCCTACACTCACTCACTCACACACACACACACACACTCTCTCTCTCATACACACACACACTCTCTCATACACACACACACACACTTTCTCTCTCATACACACACACACACACTTTCTCTCTCATACACACACACACATGCACACACACACTTACATCCAACTATGAACAAAACACATCAATAATCACAATAATCACAATAAACATAAATAATCACAATGAACACAATTAACACAATAAACATAAACAATCACATTAAACATAAATAAACACAATAAACATAAATATTCACAATAAACATAAACAATCACAATAAACATAAATAAACACAATAAACATAAATAATCACAATAAACATAAATAATCACAATGAACATAAAAATAATCACAATGAACATAAATAATCACAATAAACATAAATAAACACAATAAACATAAATAATCACAATAAACATAATTAATCACAATGAACATAAATAATCACAATGAACATAAAAATAATCACAAGCACAGATCAAAAGATTAAAGATAGCAAAAACCTGATAAATAACCACAGTAAACACAGATTAATGATCATAATCACAGATAAATAAACATAAATTATGAATCACAATAAACAGGAAAATAACAGTAAACACATAAATAAACACTTTAAACACAAATAAACAAGCAGAATAAATACAGTTAAACAATCACTGTAAATACAGAGAATAAACACAGTTATATAAAGAACACTAAACTGGATGAACACAGTTAGATAAACAGTAAACAGGTAAACAGGAGCAGTAAACAGATCTACCTGCTGCAGGAATCCAGCGTGTGCTGCTCACAGGAACGCGAGCTGCTGCTGTTTCCCATTCTGAGCACGCTGCTGAGTACGTCACCACTCACACACTTACCCACTCACACACGCAGAGGACAGCACCCTCCCACCATGACTACACACACACACACACACTGCTGACAGGTGTTTTCAGTCTGAGGTATTTCCTAAGGCTGATGGACAAACCCCTAAATTTATTGGTATTTTTGGTCATTTGATCAGAGCTGGGTGAAATGTGGCGTGTAGCGAGTCCTCAGTCTGTCTCAGTACGAGGAATAAATAAACTAATACATTTCTTAAACACATCATTTAGAGGAATGTGGGTTTATATGATCTTTCTATGAGCCCCAGAACTCTGATGGACGCTCTGCAGGAACACTCCTCACCCTGAAAAACAAATAGGGGGGAAAGACCACACTAATGATGTCAGACAAGCTGGTCTGGTCATGATGGATTCTTTGAAATGTACAGAAATGTTCCACTACATGTCTTTAGTCTCAGTGATTTCATGGACAGGGACAGATGGACAAAGACAGCCAAACAAGAACAGATGTATGTGGACACATAGAGACAGATAAATAGACAGAGATAGAAAGATAGGGAGAGACAATGAAACAGTTAGTGACACGGACAGAGGCAAGTGGACAAAGAGACATGGATAAAGACAGATATCTAAAACAGATGGATAGGGACAGGTATACAGAGACAAATGGAAAGAACAATCAGATACAGAGAGACATGAACAGATGAATAGGGATCTAGGCAAAGGACAGATAGAAAGCGACAGATGGATAGAGCCATATTGAAAGGTCCAGAAGAACATGGACAGATGGACAGGGATAGATGGACAGGGGCAGAAAAGGACCAAATGGACAGGGATAGATGGACAGGGGCAGAAAAGGACCAAATGGACAGGGATAGATGAACAGGGGCAGAAGGAGAGGACAGATGGACATGGATAGATGGACAGAGGCAGATTGAAAGGACCAAATGGACATGGACAGATGGACAGGGCAGACTAAAAGGACCAAATGGCCAGGGGTAGATGGACAGGGGCAGTCTGAAAGGACCAAATGGCCAGGGATAGATGGACAGGGGCAGACTGAGAGGACCAAATGGACAGGGATAGATGGACAAGCGAGAAGGAAAGGACATAGATGGACAGGGGCAGATTGAAAGGACCAAATGGACATGGACAGATGGACATGGCAGATTGAAAGGACCAAATAGACATGGACAGATGCACGGGGCAGACTAAAAGGACCAAATGGCCAGGGATAGATGGACAGGGGCAGAAAAGGACCAAATGGACAGGGATAGATAAACAGGGGCAGAAGGAGAGGACAGATGGACATGGATAGATGGACAGGGGCAGATTGAAAGGACCAAATGGACATGGACAGATGGACAGGGCAGACTAAAAGGACCAAATGGCCAGGGATAGATGGACAGGGGCAGACTGAAAGGACCAAATGCATAGGGGTAGATGGACAGGGGCAGAAGGAGAGGACACAGATGGACAGGGGCAGATTGAAAGGACCAAATGGACAGGGATAGATGGACAGGGGCAGACTGAAAGGACCAAATGGACAGGGATAGATGGACAGGGGCAGACTGAAAGGACATAATGGACAGGGATAGATGGACAGGGGCAGACTGAAAGGACCAAATGGACAGGGATAGATGGACAGGGGCAGACTGAAAGGACCAAATGGACAGGGATAGATGGACAGGGCCATATTGAAAGGTCCAGAAGAACATGGACAGATGGACAGGGATAGATGAACAGGGGCAGAAAAGGACCAAATGGACAGGGATAGATGAACAGGGGCAGAAGGAGAGGACAGATGGACATGGACAGATGGACGGGACAAACTAAAAGGACCAAATGGCCAGGGGTAGATGGACAGGAGCAGACTGAAAGGACCAAATGGCCAGGGATAGATGCACAGGAGCAGACTGAAAGGACCAAATGGCCAGGGATAGATGGACAGAGGAAGATTGAAAGGACCAAATGGACAGGGATAGATGGACAGGGTCAGAAGGAGAGGACACAGATGGACAGGGGCAGATTGAAAGGACAAATGGACAGGGACAGCTGTTAAGCAGAACGTGAGCAAAGGAAGATCAAAGTAAAGCAATGGGTGGTTTATTGTCCTGTTTATTGAGGGATGTTTGTTGTTGTTTGTTGTTTACTTTATTCATGAAAAGCTGGTGTTTGTAAACACCTGCAGCTCTGTGCTGTTCAGGTCAGTGAGGATAATTTCTGCTAAAGCCCTGTCCTCTGTCTTTCCCCGGCTGACTAACTGGACTGTTGGTATGTTGTGAGTGAGGGTTTTATTGATCCAGCTGTGCAGCTGTCTGCTCTTTCTGCAGGTCTGACTGACCTGCAGATACACACTTATACACACACACACACACACACACACACACACACATACACACTCACTCACCTGCTGAACGCAGTTAGATCACCTGCAGAGGCAACATCAAACAGAGCAGTGAGCAGGTAATTAAGCTGAAGCACAAACACATCTCTCAGTCTATCTGTCAGTCTGTCTGTCTGTCAGTCTGTCTATCTGTCTGTCTGTCAGTCTGTCTATCTGTCAGTCTGGCTGTCTGTTTATCTGTGAGACAGTCTGTCTGGACAGATCGACAAGGACAATCTATCTATCTATCTATCTATCTATCTATCTATCTATCTATCTATCTGTCTGTCTGTCTGTCTGTCTGTATGTCTGTCTATCAGTATGTCTGTCTGTCTATCAGTATGTCTGTCTGTCTGTCTGTCTGTTTAAACTAAAGAACAGAACCAGGAGCTTATTAACCAGCTTATTTGCACTGTGTGCTGCTCCTGACCACTGTGTGCTGCTCCTTACCACTGTGTGGCGCTAGTGCAAAACAAGAAAAGAGAGAGAGACAGTATGAGCTGCTCTGACTCTTCCTACAGGTATTCAGGGCTTTTCATCTTCAGTATCTTCAACTCTGATCCCACATCTTGCTCATGCATCCATACTGTTCTGTACTCTAGCTTTCTTTACTTAGCTTTGCTTTAGTGTGTATATATATGTGTGTGTGTATTATACATATTCTGTCTCTCTCTCTCTCTCTTTAGATTGATATTTATGAGATTGTTTGGGGTAAATGAAGGAACTGCAGAGTAAGAATGCCACTGTACAGTGGAACAGCTCGTTTCTGCTGTGCACACGACAGTACTGATGTAGTTCAGGTGTTTACCTCCTGCAGTCTTTCTCGGTCGCTCTGGTGCAGAGAGAGAGAGAATTCCTCTCCCTGTCCAACCTTCCCTCCATCCAGTCACTTCTGCACATCGCAGAAGCCAGTCCTCGTTCATTCTGAGCTGACAGCAGACGCTCTGGCGTGATCAGGGAAATGCGGTGGTCCACCTGTCAGCATCACTTTAGAGCATACAGTACATTCAGGTGTCTGAACCTGAGAGGATGACTGGTCTGATAGAGGTCTCCTGAGCTGATGATCAGCTCCCAGGTGATGAGGGATGGCTACTCTACCTCTACACAGATAACACAGATCATCTCAGGATCCTTAAGTAGACAGACATGTGCAGTCAGAGCCCAGCAGAGTTACAACTTCTGACAATGAGAGAATAACAAGGAAAGGGTCTGGTCAGACTGGTCTGTCAGCCAATCACAGAACAGTAGAGGATGACTGTGAATCATTTCCAACCTCCTGTAATCAATGTTCCACACACAGTAATGGTTCAACTGATCTGCGCCACACAGTAAACATACAGCCTTGTGCTTAAATTATTCAGATTATTCGGATGTAACATTTTCCCCTAAATACATTTGACAATATTTCCCCTGTAATTTTTCTCTGGAAATCATAAAAATGATTGGATTTATGTATAATTTATAACTCCACCCTTCCTCTCTAGAGAGTCGCCCAGGTGCTCGTTCAGTCTCTCCTCACTTCAAGACTTGACCACTGCAGCTCTCTTCTGGTTGGTCTTCCTCTGCTCACCATCAGACCCCTGCAGCTGATCCAGAACACAGCGGGTCGGGTCGTCTTCAACGTCTCTAAGTTCACTCATGGTCAGCTCCTCCTCTGCTGTGTTCTCTCTTCACTGGCTTCCTGTAGCTGCTGCCCAGGTCATCAGATTCAGACCCCTGACTCTGGTCTACAAAGCCAAGACTGGACCAGCCAGCCCCTCCGTACTTGATGGCGATGGTCAAAAGCCGATCTGCACCAAGAGCCCTTCCAGCTTCAAGTACGGCTCGGCTCGACCTGCCATCCTTTAAGATCCACGGAAGACGATTAATTACTGTCCTGCACAGAAGTGGTGGAGCGAGCTTCCCCTGAGTGTCCGAACAGCAGAGTCCAACACTCACTGTCCTCAAACCCAGACTGAAGACCCTCCTCTTCTGAGAGTGCTCAGGCGAAGAGAAGAGTATTATGGTCTCCATATTGACTTGTGTTTAGTTGAGTCTAAGATTAGAGGTCTGAGTTTTAGTCTATTTAAACTAGCTGAGGAACTCTGGAGAGCGTCTGATAAATGCTGTAAATGTAAATAATAAATAATAAATGCATTATCTTCAACAGATTTTATATGGTTGTTTTAACAAATCTAAAACATGAAAATATTCTTTATTAATTCAAGTGAGAACACACTGATCTATCACTGTCACCTCTACAGTCCTGCAAACTGAGCTGCTGTGTGTTGTGTTGTAACATTGGGGGGTTTGGCTGCCTTTGAGATTTCTGTTTAGTCTGAAGTAAAGGAAAACTGCTTCCAGTGCTGGTTTGGTTAAGCTTTATCGGCGAGTGGGGTTATGGTCTACATTTACAGTATTTAGCTGACACTCTTCTCCAGAGCGACTTACAAGATTACTCATATTACAGAGGAGGGTCAGTGCAGTGTTAGGAGTCTTGCCCAAGGACTCTTATTGGTGTCGTGCAGCACAGTCACCCAGACCGGGAATCGAACCCCAGTCTTCCACATGGTGTGGTAGCTCACTGGCAGGTAGCCACACCAACCACAGGAGACGTGGTGGGGAGGTCGGCTCTGTGTGTTTGGTACTTTTAAGTAATTTAAAGGCCTTTTGGAGGCGTGTCCTATGCAGCTCTTCTTGCTCTGAGGGCTGTGTTTCTGCTTCTGCTCTCTCTGTTTCTGGTTGAGGAGGGTCTTTATGAGAAGTGCTGGAAACCTGCTTTAATATGATTGTCTTTTTTTGCTGTTTGTAGTTTTAATTGAACAGTTAAGCTCATGTGGTTCAGTAGAGGCTTTTATGTGGACAGGTTGTTCCTGTGTTTGAATAGAAAATCAGTATCAGTACTTTTCTGGTTTTGGACAGACAGAAAATATCTGTAAAAAAACCCAGTAACTCCTGTTGCCAGATAATGGCCTCTGTGTTCACAGATATTCTCTGATGCCTCCAGAAAACACGTATTTAACTGTAAATGATGACCTTATTGTGACTCTCTTGTTCGTAATCAATGACACAAGAACTCGTCCTGCTGAACCAGAGGAGGACGGGTCAGGTCCCCCTGGTGAGTCTTGGTTTCTCCCGAGGTTTCTTCTTCCAGCTCTGAGGGAGGTTCTCCTTGCCACTGTCTCTGTTGGCTGCTCACTGGGGGTCTTTGATCCTTTGTGTCTTCTTATGTTATTTATTTATTTATCTTTTACTAATCACTGATTATGTAAAGCTGCTTTGTGACGACCACAGTTGTAAAAAGCTGTACTAATAAATCTGACTTGACTGAAGGCACTGAAGTATCCAGTGTCATAATTACTTACATTTGGGCATGAACTCAGGATGCTGAGCAAGTTTGGGGCTTCTTAGGATTGTGACGAGGGAGGGCTCTCTCTCTCTGTCTCTCTCTCTCTCTCTCTCTCTCTCTCTCTCTCTCTCTGTCTCTCTCTGTCTCTCTCTCTCTCTCTCTCTCTCTCTCTCTCTCTCTCTCTCTCTCTCTCTCCTCCCTCGTGCTTTAGAGAGCAGCTGAAACTTTCTCTCTGCAGTTTCTGCTACTCTGCGCTCTGCTGGACAGTGTGTTGGGATGGTGTGTGTGTGTTGGGCCAGGCTGGCTGGTGTGGTGGTAGTGGTGGCCCTGCTGGTCAGTGGCGCAGATGGACAGGTTTATGAACGATGGGAGGCAGGGTCCTCGTGCTACGGTGGATTTGACCTCTACTTCGTTCTGGACAAGTGAGTTCAGTGTTTATTTATTTAAGCCATTTTTCTTTTTCTTTTTTTTAAGAGAGTCGGTCAGACAGGTAAGAGGAAGAGGTCAGGTGTGGAGAGAAGACATTAAGCCGGTGAGATAGAATTTCTATGCAACATATGTGGCAGCTAAAAGGCCAGAACAGTGCCCCAATTGGCAGGTATATGATATTACAATAACAGTCTGTGTTTATTTTGATTTCAGTGGGTTTTCGTTTTTAAGTGATTCACTCTGGAACTGATGATTCAACTGAATCAGTACTAGAATGTTATTATGTGTAATTTTTATCAAAGTTCTTGCCTCTTGGAGACCAATATATCCTATCTGCAGCGACAGAGATCAGATTTATTACAGTGTTTTTATTGGCTTTGGCATGTTTTCTGAAACACTGTTAAAATAATCAAATATTTAAATAGAATCACAACATAAATTCATACTGCACTACAGCACAGCCTGAACAGCCTCGCTCACTCAGCTCACTTTAGCTCGTGGTTCAGCAGAGCGGTCTCCTAAACACAGTCAGTGTGTTAATGCTTAAAGCCAGACTGCGTCAGAGAGCTGCAGGGCAGTGGGGACTGACCGAATATCCTGAAAACGCTTCTCTAGACAGTTGACCACTGTACTATAAGGTCATAATTACAGAATATTAATCAGATGAGACACAGATATACCAGAAACGGTACTATACTGACAAAAGAAAACATTCTTCATATATTTAATGTGTTATTAAATAAAATAAATTCCCCTACTACTATCTAGTTCATAGGTACACAATCTATTACATCATTTACTAGTTCTAACCAGTGCACTAGTATACACGAGTACACAATTATCTAGTACACATACTAGTACATAACTACCTAGTAAACTAGCACATGCAATAGTACATAAATACTAAGTACAGAAGCTAGTACATCATTAACTAGTCCTGACTAGTACACTGGTGCAGACACCAATTTAAAACTGTTAAGTAATTAGGCACAGTACGTATGACGAAACTAGTACGCTTGTATACAGTAGTACAAATTTGGCTAGTACACACACTAGTATGCACACTAGGCATAGCTAATTCGTACGCTAGTACACAAATTAGTGCCTAGCGTACTAGTACTATTTAGTATATTAGAACACACAACTAAGTAGTAGACACTTGTGCAGCCTAGTGTACACTGTATCTAGTTATGTGTACTAGTGTTGTGTACTAGTTAGTACCAGTAGGGTGTGTATGAGTGTGTGTGGTTATGTACTGTAGTACATTTACTGTTGAGGGATTTGATTCCGGATAGTACACACATACACAGGTGTGAACGTAACTAACTAGTACACAAATTTACATCATTAACTAGTACAGTACTACACACACTGGTATGTCGTACGGTAAGCCGTTCCTGTCCTCCCCGGCTATTCTAACGGAAATCCTCACTGCCTGCGAGCTAAATGTGATGTAGAGATGTAGAGGAGAGACGCTGACGTGTTTTTGAAGAGCAGCTTTAGAACGGTGATAAACGCAGGTCAGTGTTTTCATGTTCTGACCCCGCGGCACTTTCTGACCGTAAATCAAGACCTGGCCTTTAGAGGAGGTCAGAGGTCAGACAGACAGCAGGAGTTAAAACTCGGCTGTGAAATGTGGGCCAGTAGGTTTCAAGATGATTCAGCACCAGACAGAGCAGCCAGAAGACTTTCACAAGCAGATCTTACACAGTCTAACACTGGCCAAAAGTTTACAGACACTCAGGTTTTTAAAGGTAAAGCTGCAGGTATCTGCACTATGTACAGCGAAACTGCGTCCTCCGCATTTGACCCATCTGTGGTAGTGAACACACACACATACACACTAGTGAACTATGAACACACCCAGAGCGGTGGGCAGCCAACTCCAGCACCCGGGGAGCAGAGAGGGTGAAGGGTCTTGCTCAAGGGCCCAACAGTGGCAGCTTGCCGAGCCCGGGTGTCGAACCCACAACCCTGTCATCAACAGCCCAAATTGCACCCATTGCTGACACAGATTGCAGAGCAATGCTCCTCCAAACTCTAGTAAAAAGCCTCTAGAGACAGTTACTCCCCTTGATTTTTATAAGAAACAATGAACGAGCAGGTGTCCCAATACTTTTGTTCATGTATTGTTTGTCTATTTTTATCAGCTCCACTGTTGTGAGCTGGTTTACATTCATGCAGCAGATGTATCACCTTGCGAACTCTGAAACGTTCAGTTTCTCGGTGTGTAGTATAGAGTGTGTAGTATAGAGTGTGTAGTATAGTGTGTGTAGTATAGTGTGTAATATAGAGTGTGTAATATAGAGCGTGTAATATAGAGTGTGTAGTATAGAGTGTGTAGTATAGTGTGTAGTATAGAGTGTGTAGTATAGAGTGTGTACTATAGAGTGTGTAATATAGAGTGTGTAGTATAGAGTGTGTAGTATAGTGTGTAGTATAGAGTGTGTAGTATAGAGTGTGTAGTATAGAGTGTGTAATATAGAGTGTGTAGTATAGAGTGTGTAGTATAGAGTGTGTAGTATAGTGTGTAATATAGAGTGTGTAGTATAGAGTGTGTACTATAGAGTGTGTAGTATAGAGTGTGTAGTATAGAGTGTGTACTATAGAGTGTGTACTATAGAGTGTGTACTATAGAGTGTGTAGTATAGAGCGTGTACTATAGAGTGTGTAGTATAGTGTGTAATATAGAGTGTGTAGTATAGAGTGTGTAGTATAGAGTGTGTACTATAGAGTGTGTAGTATAGAGTGTGTAGTATAGTGTGTAGTATAGAGTGTGTAGTATAGAGTGTGTAATATAGAGTGTGTAGTATAGAGTGTGTAGTATAGAGTGTGTAGTATAGAGTGTGTAGTATAGAGTGTGTAATATAGAGTGTGTAGTATAGAGTGTGTACTATAGAGTGTGTAGTATAGAGCGTGTACTATAGAGTGTGTAGTATAGAGTGTGTAATATAGAGTGTGTAGTATAGAGTGTGTAGTATAGTGTGTAGTATAGAGTGTGTAGTATAGAGTGTGTACTATAGAGTGTGTAATATAGAGTGTGTAGTATAGAGTGTGTAGTATAGAGTGTGTACTATAGAGTGTGTAGTATAGAGCGTGTACTATAGAGTGTGTAGTATAGAGTGTGTACTATAGAGCGTGTAGTATAGAGCGTGTAATATAGAGTGTGTAGTATAGATTGTGTAGTATAGAGTGTGTAGTATAGAGTGTGTAGTATAGAGTGTGTAATATAGAGTGTGTAGTATAGAGTGTGTACTATAGAGTGTGTACTATAGAGTGTGTACTATAGAGTGTGTAGTATAGAGTGTGTAATATAGAGTGTGTAGTATAGAGTGTGTACTATAGAGTGTGTAGTATAGAGTGTGTACTATAGAGTGTGTAGTATAGAGTGTGTAGTATAGAGTGTGTACTATAGAGTGTGTAGTATAGAGCGTGTACTATAGAGTGTGTAGTATAGAGTGTGTACTATAGAGCGTGTAGTATAGAGTGTGTAATATAGAGTGTGTAGTATAGATTGTGTAGTATAGAGTGTGTAATATAGAGTGTGTAGTATAGAGTGTGTAATATAGAGTGTGTAGTATAGAGTGTGTAATATAGAGTGTGTAGTATAGAGTGTGTACTATAGAGTGTGTACTATAGAGTGTGTAGTATAGAGTGTGTAATATAGAGTGTGTAGTATAGAGTGTGTACTATAGAGTGTGTAGTATAGAGTGTGTAATATAGAGTGTGTAGTATAGAGTGTGTACTATAGAGTGTGTAGTATAGAGCGTGTAGGGGAACATCATGTCGTTGCAGCTCAGAATAATGAAGATGATGAAGATTAATGAGGAACAGCTGTGTTTGCCCTGAAGGTGCGGAGAGTGTTGATCAGTGTATGGAAGAGAAAGAGGAACAACACTGTTTTTAGAAGCAGAGAACAAAGCAGATCCACCACGGCACTCTGAAGAACATTTCCCATCAGCTGCTGCTGCACGGCTGCGTATGGAACCGTTTACCATAAAAACAACAACTGAGAAAACAACTAAATAAAAAGAGCTGGAATGATGAAGAGTCCAGAAGCACAGAAAAAGAGCCGACAGTGAAATCTGAAGCTTCTAATTCGGGAACCTTTGAAATCAGACCAGAGCGTGAGACGCTGCTGCTGTTTATAGCTATGCTGACATACACCAACTAGCCATAACATTAGCATCAGTGCCAGGTGAAGGCTGAACACCGATGATCTGGGTCCAGTGTCTCCTCTTGAAGGGTGGATCTATCAGGCAGTAAGTGAACGGTCAGTTCTTGTAGGTGATGAAGCAGGAACAATGGACAAGTGTAAGAGTCTGAGACACTTTGAGAAGAACCAAACTGTGATGTTCTAGACAATGACTGGGTCAGAACATCTCCAGAACATCAGCAAGCAGGTCTTGTGGGGTGTTCCTGGTATGCAGTGGTCAGTACCTACCAGAAGTGCTCCAAGGAAGGACAACTGGTGAACCAGGACCTAAAGGATCTGCTGCTAATGTCTGAAGGTGTCCTTCAAAGGTCATGTGGAGTCCATGCCTCCATGGGTCAGAGCTGTTTTGGTGGAATGAGGGGATCTACACAATATTAGGCAGGTGGTATTAATGTTATGGCTGATTGGTGCACTTCAGCCCATGTTCTAGATAACAGTCATACACCATGCTAATTGGTGGAATATTAACTTCCTGAACTTAGCTACATTAGCTTCGTAGCTCCAGTGTAAAACTGACTGGGAGTCTAAATGTGATTGGGCAGAACTATCGCTTCAGTCCTGAGACCTTTCAGGTGTTCCTGCTTTGATGCACTGCTGATTCAGATTTGGATGCATGGAGGCAGTGCAGTATTGATTATGGGTTATGGATTGATGGATTGATACTGGTATGAATGTGAGCTTTTGTCTGTTTGTTCTAATATAGAGCTGATGGGAGTCAATAAACCAAAAGGCTGTTTCATGATATTGCATTCTAGAGCAGAGAACATCAGTTTAATGGACATGGGGGAGGATGAGGAGTGAGGATGGAGAAGGTGAAGGTGTTTGAAGGCTAGTAAGATCAGACACACCTGGATGAATTAGGCTGTTAAAATAAGCGTGTGGATCATATGAACATTATAGAGCATTATAGAGCGTCCCCTATGCTTCCTGTAGTGTATTACAGTCTGTCAGAATGAGCGGGTGGATCATATGAGCATTATAGAGCATTATAGAGTGCCCCCTATGCTTCCTGTAGTGTATTACAGTCTGTCAGAATGAGGGTGTGGATCATATGATCATTATAGAGCATTATAGAGCGCCCCCTATGCTTCCTGTAGTGTATTACAGTCTGTCAGAATGAGGGTGTGGATCATATGATCATTATAGAGCATTATAGAGCGTCCCCTATGCTTCCTGTAGTGTATTACAGTCTGTCAGAATGAGGGTGTGGATCATATGATCATTATAGAGCATTATAGAGCGCCCCCTACTCTTCCTGTAGTGTATTACAGTCTGTCAGAATGAGGGTGTGGATCATATGATCATTATAGAGCATTATAGAGCGCCCCCTACTCTTCCTGTAGTGTATTACAGTCTGTCAGAATGAGCGTGTGGATCATATGAACATTATAGAGCATTATAGAACGCCCCCTATGCTTCCTGTAGTGCATTACAGTCTGTCAGAATGAGCGTGTGGATCATATGATCATTATAGAGCATTATAGAGCGCCCCCTACGCTTCCTGTAGTGCATTACAGTCTGTCAGAATGAGCGTGTGGATCATATGAACATTATAGAGCATTATAGAGCGCCCCCTATGCTTCCTGTAGTGCATTACAGTCTGTCAGAATGAGCGTGTGGATCATATGAACATTATAGAGCATTATAGAGCGCCCCCTACGCTTCCTGTAGTGTATTACAGTCTGTCAGAATGAGCGTGTGGATCATATGAACATTATAGAGCATTATAAAGTGTATAAATAATGTATGAATGTTTTGTGAATACATCATTTTTACAGAAAGAGCAAAACAGGCAGATGTATAATTGAGGAGAGTGTGGCGCCTCTGAACCCTTTCTCCAGCAGCACCAGCTGTTCCAGAGCAGAGCTGCAGCAGAGCACTCATACACACACATCTCACACACACACACACGTCACACACACACACAAAGAAAAGAGAGAGAAAGGCAGACGGAGGAGGGGAGGGGGGTTGAAAGAGAGCGAGAATGAGTGTGTGTGTGTGTTTGTATGTGTGTGTGTGTGTGTGTGTGTGTGTATGTGTGTGTGTGTGTGTGTGTGTGTGTGTGTGTATGTGTGTGTGTGTGTGTGTGTGTGTTTAAGACTTTGACACTTTCAGTTTGGCTCTGCAGGACCCGACACTCACTGTCATGAAAGGCTGGTTGTAAAAGCAGATGTCAGACGTATGGAAGCTGAGCAGAGCCGCTGCTCCACTGCTCCCAGTCTCACACTGCTGTGGTCGTACCTCTGCCTGCTGAATAAGGAGGAATATGATGCAGAAATGAGCTGCGCTCGTTAGTAACGGCCTCGTTTACTGCCTCGTCTGTTCCTGTTGTTGTTTTCTTAGTTCAGAACAGCTCCGCCTTCTCCTGTGAAGTCAGCATTCTGGAGATAAATGTGTTTCATTGGTTATTGACAATATACGTACATCCACCTATTCAATCCACAGCTCATTCACCTTGAAGATATATCAGATGTGTTTCAGGAGGAATGTCTGTTTAAATGAGACACAATACTGGGCAGCCTATCAGTACAGAGCTCATTTACATATATCAAAGTCACAGTTACAGTAATTATCCAGTTTAAGTTTAAGCCTGAGTTTAATTCTAAGCTGTAAGAAGAAGCCAGGTGGTGTAGAAATGAGATGTGGCTCAGAGGGAGAGGAAAAAAGGGAAAGTGAGATACGAGCTTTTAAATGGAACATTCCTTATATAAGAAATAGTGCTGATAAAGTTCTGAACTCGAACCTGATCAAAACAGTGACATCACCACTTAAGTGAATTCTTCGGATTGCGTAAATGTCCCGGGACACTCAGAGAGCGTGTTCAGAGTGAGGGTCAGAGATGACTGATGAGATCAGAGTGAAAAACTGATCAAATGAAGCTGCTCTTCTTCATCACTCACAGTCTTCGCTTCACTGCTGTGTGCTGCAGCCATGCACAAAATCTCATCAGCGACACTAATCATGCCTTATTGTTCCCAGAATTCCTGCCTGATTCGCTCTAATAGAGCCCGTGCTGTGTTGTGAGGCTGAGCTCTCCCTTGCCAGTGTGCTCAATAACAGCACAGAGGCCCTGACTGGACAGAGTTCAGCAGGATTGCGCCAGTCGTTAACCCTCTGCAGTTCTGCAGTTCTGCCTCACACTCAGTCTTATTTAACCAGCCTTTCGGAAACACTGACATCATTTAGCAAAGCCGTCGCTGCAGTCCAGGCTTATACAGTCCCGCTGAACTTCACCCTAATGAGAGACTGTAGCTCCGCCTCCTCAGTGTATATCACAATACCTACATTTAGAGCGTTATTAATATGCACCCTAATGAGAGACTGTAGCTCCGCCTCCTCAGTGTATATCACAATACCTACATTTAGAGCGTTATTAATATTCACCCTAATGAGAGTCTGTAGCTCCGCCTCCTCAGTGTATATCACAATACCTACATTTAGAGCGTTATTAATATTCACCCTAATGAGAGGCTGTAGCTCCGCCTCCTCAGTGTATATCACGATACCTACATTTAGAGCGTTATTAATATTCACCCTAATGAGAGACTGTAGCTCCGCCTCCTCAGTGTATATCACAATACCTACATTTAGAGCGTTATTAATATTCACCCTAATGAGAGACTGTAGCTCCGCCTCCTCAGCGTATATCACAATACCTACATTTAGAGCGTTATTAATATTCACCCTAATGAGAGACTGTAGCTCCTCCTCCTCAGCGTATATCACAATACCTACATTTAGAGCATTATTAATATTCACCCTAATGAGAGACTGTAGCTCCGCCTCCTCAGCGTATATCACAATACCTACATTTAGAGCGTTATTAATATTCACCCTAATGAGAGACTGTAGCTCCGCCTCCTCAGTGTATATCACAATACCTACATTTAGAGCGTTATTAATATTCACCCTAATGAGAGACTGTAGCTCCGCCTCCTCAGTGTATATCACAATACCTACATTTAGAGCGTTATTAATATTCACCCTAATGAGAGACTGTAGCTCCGCCTCCTCAGTGTATATCACAATACCTACATTTAGAGCGTTATTAATATTCACCCTAATGAGAGACTGTAGCTCCTCCTCCTCAGTGTATATCACAATACCTACATTTAGAGCGTTATTAATATTCACACTAATGAGAGACTGTAGCTCCGCCTCCTCAGCGTATATCACAATACCTACATTTAGAGCGTTATTAATATTCACCCTAATGAGAGACTGTAGCTCCTCCTCCTCAGCGTATATCACAATACCTACATTTAGAGCGTTATTAATATTCACCCTAATGAGACTCTAGCTCCGCCTCCTCAGTGTATATCACAACACCTACATTTAGAGCGTTATTAATATTCACCCTAATGAGAGACTGTAGCTCCGCCTCCTCAGTGTACATCACAATACCTACATTTAGAGCGTTATTAATATTCACCCTAATGAGAGACTGTAGCTCCGCCTCCTCAGTGTATATCACAATACCTACATTTAGAGTGTGTTTTTATTTATAATGATATTTATTTTGTATGTGTGTTAAAGCTCACACTGTTTGGACTGATCAGGTGAGGTTCAGTGTGTGTGTGTGTGTGTGTGTGTGTGTGTGTGTGTAGATATGATGGGTGCTGGACAGGTTGAGATTTCAGATTTCTCGTAAGCATCTGCAGCTGCTAAAACTGTTTGCATGGTAATAATAGCCTAGAGCTAATTCTCTAGAGATAGTGTGTGTGTGTGTGTATGTGTGTGTGTGTGTGTTTCATTGAGTCTGAATGTTCTTATGTAAGCACACATTCCCCTCTGATCTGTCTGCACCGCACAAAGCTCCGCCAGGCCCTCGAGCAGCGGGAACGGAGCAGAGCACCAAGCCAGGCTCCTTTATTTCAGTAAATCTAGAGAGATCTGTGTGAGACGAGTGTAAAGAAGATCATGCTGTCTCCCGGTGAACACCTACTGAACATAAAAACATACCATACAGTAGAGCAGCATGCAGACTAACTAACAGACGCTCAGATTTAACTGGGACTTTTGTATGTGGTTAAACTGGTTCCAGTAGACCGTGCCTGTGGTCATCTTCCGCTGTTCCCATAACAAAGCTGTCTACCAACTCTGACCACATTCAGACAGACATTTCTCCAGATCTGTATCATATAAGCGTGTGTTTTCATGGTCGGTGTGTTTGATGACTGACGTGTCTGTATAAAAAGTCCTTGGTGGCGTAATAGAGCACAGTTTAGAAGCAGATCAAGTTCAGCTCACAGGTTAAAGCGCAGCTTCCAAACATGGTGGAGGTAGTTTCACACACTGCTACTGTAAGTAACGGTGTGTTTATACGTGTAGTTTGGCTTTGTTCAGGCTCAAACACAAGTCTGCACAAAGTGGGCGTGTCCACAAACACACACACGTCTTCACTTTACTGAGGCGGCTACACCAATGAGTGCAGTTCTAATGCTGGCTAGTTGGGAAACACTGTGCACTGTGTAGTGTAGTGTGGTGGTGTGTGGTTTGGGACACAGCCCCGCTAAACTAATTCAAAGGCAGTGTTCACACTTACGAATACTCAGGTCCTCATCCAGGACTGATTCTGGCCTCGTTTGTGGGAGGGGCTCATTATCTCTGGTTGTCACACAGAAGAATTCCACTCGAACCGTGGATCGACTGCACACATTTTAAATAATCACCTTCCTGCACGGTTTTGTGAAGCGTCCTCGCTTCATCTGTTTTTTTGATTTTCCTCATTGTCCTTCAGTCCTGTCCCTCATGCAGTGAAGAGCAGGGCTTTCTGGAGTCAGGACATTTCACTGGGCAGGAACTCCTGCAAACAAGGAGTAGGAGGGGGGTTGATCGTGCAGGGGAGAAGCGAGTGAAGCAGTCATGCCTCCAAATTAACCAATCACACAACCCCACACGCCGCCGGGATAGTGGAGTGGAAAGCTTCCACTCACGCAGCAGACCGCACCCGAGTCCGCTTGTAGCAACAATGGCCCTAATCACACTCCAAGGACCTTCAATGACCCTGTCAGTAATTTCAGGGTGATGGGCTCAGCTGTCGCTGTGATTGTGACTGTGGCGTCCATTCTGTCCTATTGTCTGCATTGTCTGCATTGTCTGCACTCCGGCAGAGCTGTAATCACGCTCTGAGCTGTTTTATTGGTCAGAAGGAAAACACATTTCCCTCATCCTGCAGAAACATGGTTAAAGTTCCTAAACTGCAGAAATAGCAACGATTTAATTCATTGTTTGTGTGATGTCACAAATATTTACTGCATTTACATACACCTGCCTATTTATCCTACAGCAGTTTAGCCCCACCCATTCAGCCCACAGCAGTTTAAAAAGGTGCATGTTTTTGTCACTGTACACTGTACAGCAAAATGTGTCCTCCGCATTTAACCCATCTGGTAGTGAACACACACTCACACACACACACACATGTGTTAGGGGCAGTGAGTACACACACACCCAGAGCGGTGGGCAGCCAACTCCAGCGCCCGGGGAGCAGAGAGGGTAAAGGGCCTTGCTCAAGGGCCCAACAGTGGCAGCTTGCCGAGCCCGGGAATCGAACCCACAACCCTGTTATCGATATCCCGGCGCTCTAACCGCTGAGCCACCACTGCCCCTCCCATTCAGCCTACAGCACTTTAGCCCCACCCATTAAGCCTCAGCTCTTCTACAGGCATTATTATCATACACTCTGTTGTTGTTTTCAGGTCTGGCAGTGTTCAGCACCACTGGAATGAGATTTATTACTTTGTGGACCACCTCGCTCACAAGTTCATCAGGTAAGAAGTTCCTTCCACTAGTAGCTTTAACTCTGTTAAAGCCTCTTAGCCGTCCATCATGTCCGATGATGCTGCTTGCTCCAGGGGTAGGGGGAGTTGACTGGGGGTCGGAATGTCTCCCAAACACCTCCAAGCCTTCTGTTCAGCAGAGGTGAGTATTTACCAATGGCGGTCCGAGGAGGGTCTGACCACCAACCCGGCAATATGGTGCCTAAAGACTACCTGATCTGGATGGAACCAACAGAAGTTCTACTGCAGGACCTGAACAGAAATGTGTAATAATGGTTACGGGAGGAACGCGTCACAGCACACAATGGCCTTGGTTTCGGTCCTCATCTTAACGCTGTACAGTGTACAGAATGCTCCTTCTGGACCTCACTGCGTCGGGCAGGGCTGTTCCCACATGGAACCGTCGGTACCAGTGTCGTTATGATGTCTCAATGTTCAACACAGGGGCTCCTAGAAGACCAGAGCCAGTCGCTTTACATTTGAAGATCTTTAAGTAGCTATAGTGAGGTCCCGAGATTCATTGCGCTCTGACTGCAGCGGTCAGGGTTGCTAGGTGACAGGAGTTGGGTTTTGTGACGCACTGTAAGGGCAGGAACAGCAGGGCTGTGACACAAACGGGAAATCCACCGTAGAGCAGCCCCTGAATCGGGACACAGTTTATGTGATGACCACAACACTGCCCTGGGCGGTGGGCTGAGCCACCAGACTGGATGAAGAGCTGAGGCCTGTTAAGCGGTTCTGCTGAGATGACCAGTGACTGAGAGAACATCTGATCTAAACACATGATAGCACTTTCGATCAGATAAGTGAATTTGAGTGGACGCGCGGGACAGGTCATCAGTTTGCTCCTGGAAGATTAAATCTGCTGGAGTAAATGTTGCAGGATTGACCCCATAAAGGTCCAGGAGCTGCTAGGCTTTTATTCATCACTGCTGCAAGTGATGAAAAACTTACATTATTTCCAGTGTAGTTACTGAATAATACACACAATACACACAATAATACACTGAGTGTAATACACCTGAATGGGTGGGGCTAAACATCTGTAGGCTGAATGGGCGGAGCTAAACATCTGTAGGCTGAATGAGTGGGGCAAAACTGCTATGCACTAAACAGGAGGAGTTAAACAATATTTAGGCGAAATGGGCAGGGCTAAATCGCTATAGACTAAATAGGAGGAGCTAGACAATTTTTTAGGCTGAATGGGCGGGGCTAAACTGCTCTAGACTGATTGGTTGGGGCAAAACTGCTGTAGGCTGAATGGGTGGAGCTAAACTCTTCTATCCTGAATGGGTGAGCCAAAAATGCTGTTGGCTAAATGGGTGGGGCAAAAAATAAGAGAAGCTAAACAATCTTTAGGCTGAATAGGGGGCTAAATCGATATAGACTAAATAGGAGGAGCTTAACAATCTTTAGGCTGAGTGGGTGGGGCTAAACTGCTCTATCCTGAATGGGTGGGGCAAAACTGCTGTAGGCTGAATAAGTGAGGCCTCAAAGATGGGGGGCTAGTGGTAGAGAGACATTGGAGCAGTGATGCATTTTTCTCTCTCTCTCTTCCAGTCCTCAGCTCCGGATGTCCTTCATCGTATTTTCGACGGAGGGCCGGACTTTGATGAAGCTGACTGATAACAGGCATGACTCTGCAACATTACACACACACACACACACACACACACTCACATACAGACGAAATCAGTGTTCGGTCACAATAACAGTAAGGGTCTTTCCGGCTGGATGGCGGATAATGCACAGAGAACACACAGACTAAGTGCCAGGTCGATCTGCCAAACCTCGCTGATCTTGGGCTGTTCAGCCAAACACTGACATTTTTCCCAAAGTGAAGTGAGGGAAGGAATTCTCCCCTGGCTTTACGGGGAGTGTGCCGGTCGCTTTCTGACAGTACATTTTTTATTTATTATGGAATGAGTTGCTGCAGCAGAATTATATTCCCAGATGGCGTCACACGAGCCCTCTAAAGTGTGTGTGTGTGTGTGTGTGTGTTTTATAGGGATCAGATCCGAGCTGGACTGGAGCAGCTTATGCATGTGTTACCAGGAGGAGACACCTTCATGCACAAGGGCTTCGAGAGGGTGAGGCTGAGATGGAGACAAGAGTCGTGTTAGACTTAACTGAACTCGGGAATCATGCTTAAACCAGACCCAAACTGTAATCAATCAGTCAATCACTATTTATTTATAGAGTGCTTTTTACATCGAATGTTGTCACAAAGCAGCTTTACAGAACTTTACATACGTAAATAACTCACAACTCGCCTCGGATTCTCACTTCTGTGACTCGTGACTCAACTTGATTCCCATGTAAATGATAAATGACCTGAGTGCTTAAAGAGCTTGTGATTCAACACAAACTTGACACAAACGTGACTCGACTCACGCTTAATTAGCTCACACCTAAACTATTCTAGGCCTAGTGGGTGGGGCTAAACTGCTGTAAAGGATGAATGTACTGATTTGATGACATCAGAGGAAACACTAAATTGAGTGCCTCCTTCTTAAATCAGGTGTCCTGAGGTAAGATCTTCACTGCAGCTTGTGTTTGTCTGTTTTCCAGGCCAGTGAGCAGATCTACTACGCTACAGGAGATGGTGAGCTCTAGTGAAATATCTGACCTGGCTTTCATCACTCCACAACTCCACATCCTTATAACTGAAGATGTAATTGTATAATAAATGTGTAATAAACATTTCTAAAGACACCTCTAAGATCCTCTAATCTTAGACTCTACTAAACTCGTCAATATGGAGACCATAGTACTCTTCTCTTCGCCTGAGTACTCTCAGAAGAGGAGGGTCTTCAGTCTGGGTTTGAAGACAGCGAGCGATGGACTCTGCTGTTTGGACACCCAGGGGAAGTTCGTTCCACCACTTCGGTGCAGGACAGTAAAAAGTCTGGACGCTCGTCTTCCGTGGATCTTAAAGGATGGCGGGTCGAGCCGAGCCGTACTTGAAGCTGGAAGGGCTCTCGGTGCAGATCGGCTTTTGACCATCGCCATCAAGTACGGAGGGGCTGGCTGGTCCAGTCTTGGCTTTGTAGACCAGAGTCAGGGTCTGAATCTGATGAGGGCAGCAGCTACAGGAAGCCAGTGAAGAGAGAACCCAGTGATCATTCATAAGCTCGTCCGCTCTAAACAGAAAGGGTTCTGTATAGAACTGGACATGGGTTCTTCCACACATAACAGTAGAATCTTTTTTAGTGCTATATAGAACCGTCTGCAGCAGCGTTTCATTTTGTACAAAGAAGGGTTTAAGGGTTATCTGAACCCTCTTCAAAAAGGAACTCTTTTTTAAGAGCGTACATTTCTTTTAAATGACCCAGAACTGAGTCTAACACTCTCTAAGCAAAAACGGGTTCTCCAGAGTTCTGATGAAGGGTTCTTTGACTTGTAACAGTAGTGGAAACCTTTTTCATCAACGAAAACGTGTCTACAGTCTGAACAACATTTTAACCAGGTGAAGAAGCCTTTAGGCAACCAAATGGTTCTTGAAGTTGTCATGGTTCTCTATAGAGCCAGCGCCGGTACTATGTCTAAAGAGTAGTGCCTACTAAGCTGAAGAGTGAGGAATGTCTCTGCTAAATGAAAACTGGAAAGTCATACAGCTCCTCAGCTTGATCGTAACCTGGGAATGAGAGGAATCTGAGTTTTACTGAGGAAAAATCACTGATCATTAAATCTGTTATTGGAACGTCTGCCTGTAGAACCCTCTCTACTGTTCCCTCCTCAACACAGCAGCACTGCCTGTTTTCTATAAAGCTGAATTCTGAAGTTATTTCTCTACACAACCGTTTTATTCACATTCTCAAGTATGCTTGTTTTAGTGACTGTGCCTTTATTATGTAAATGAGCTCTGTTCTGATTGGCTGACTGCCTTTGGCTTCATTCTAAATGTACTCTGGGCTGAAACACTACTTATAGCTACACACGAATGGACAAGGCTAAAATGCTTTAGTGATGAATGAGTGGGGAGTTTAGCCCCACTCATTCAGCCTACAGCAGTTTAGCCCCACTCATTCAGCCTACAGCAGTTTAGCCCCACCCATTCAGCCTACAGCAGTTTAGCCCCACTCATTCAGCCTACAGCAGTTTAGCCCCACCCATTCAGCCTACAGCAGTTTAGCCCCACTCATTCAGCCTACAGCAGTTTAGCCCCACCCATTCAGCCTACAGCAGTTTAGCCCCACTCATTCAGCCTACAGCAGTTTAGCCCCACCCATTCAGCCTACAGCAGTTTAGCCCCACCCATTCAGCCTACAGCAGTTTAGCCCCACCCATTCAGCCTACAGCAGTTTAGCCCCACTCATTCAGCCTACAGCAGTTTAGCCCCACTCATTCAGCCTACAGCAGTTTAGCCCCACCCATTCAGCCTACAGCAGTTTAGCCCCACCCATTCAGCCTACAGCAGTTTAGCCCCACTTATTCAGCCTACAGCAGTTTAGCCCCACCCATTCAGCCTACAGCAGTTTAGCCCCACCTATTCAGACTACAGCAGTTTAGCCCCACCCATTCAGCCTACAGCAGTTTAACCCCACTTATTCAGCCTACAGCAGTTTAGCCCCACCCATTCAGCCTACAGCAGTTTAGCCCCACCTATTCAGACCACAGCAGTTTAGCCCCACCCATTCAGCCTACAGCAGTTTAACCCCACCCATTCAGCCTACAGCAGTTTAGCCCCACCTATTCAGCCAACAGCAGTTTAGCCCCACTCATTCAGCCTACAGCAGTTTAACCCCACCCATTCAGCCTACAGCAGTTTAGCCCCACCCATTCAGCCTAGAGCATCTTAGCCCCACCCATTCAGCCTACAGCAGTTTAGCCCCACCTATTCAGCCTACAGCAGCTTAGCCCCACTCATTCAGCCTACAGCAGTTTAACCCCACCCATTCAGCCTACAGCAGTTTAGCCCCACCCATTAAGCCTAGAGCATCTTAGCCCCACCTATTCAGCCTACAGCAGTTTAGTCCCACCCATTCAGCCTACAGCAGTTTAGCCCCACCCATTCAGCCTACAGCAGTTTAGCCCCACCCATTCAGCCCACAGCATCTTAGCCCCACCTATTCAGCCTACAGCAGTTTAGCCCCACCCATTCAGCCTACAGCAGTTTAGCCCCACCCATTCAGCCTACAGCAGTTTAGCCCCACTTTTTTAGTCTACAGTATCTTACCCAATCAGCCTGCAGCACCTTAGCCCTACCTATTTGGGCTGTAGCACCTTGGCTCCACCCATTTACACTACAGCAGTTTAAGCCACACCCGTTGAGCCTACAGCAGTTTAGCTCAACCCGTTGAGCCTATAGCAGTTTAGCTCCACCCATTCAGCCTACAGTTTACGCTGAAGGGCAGTCAATCCAATCAGAGATAATTTACATAATTTCAGTCTTAAAGACCCCGTTTGGTTCTAAGGGATGAATAGAGAATTCTAGAGAACAGTGTAGAAATGAATGATGATGTGGAGATTATGATGATGGTGATGATGATGATGGTGTAAGTGGAGCTTTGGGCAAATATCTAATACAGAAATGATCATCTAGCTGGATTATAGAAACTGCCAGTTATAGAAATGTCTGCGTGACCTCATACGCACTCTGTGCTTCTCTCCACCACAGTGTACCGTGCAGCCAGCGTCATCATCGCTCTGACAGATGGAGAACTGCGCGACACTCAGTTTGACTTGGCGGCGCGAGAGGTGAGCGAGGAGGGTCCCGTTACAGACACCATTTCCACTCGTCCAGGCCAGCGTGGGTGGAGGCTTTTTAAAGACTCCACTTTCTGATTGTGTCATGTGTTCTGTATGATCCAGCTGCTGCGGAAGAGTTTAGGGCTCAATAGCTGCAAGAAATGTCCTACACAGGCGTTTCAGTCAGGAGGGGGGAACTATGGTTGCCCTGCAGCTTTGGCAGCTTTATCAAAGCCCTCATTACTGATACAGTGCTTTCAAAAACACCACAGAGCTGTACTGCAGCGCTGCTCTCTGGCCTCAGCTTGATCATTAATCACAACTCCCATCAAACCCTTATTCCCCTTATCAGATAAAGACCTCAGGATGAACCTCCAGCAACTTTACTTCTCCAACAGAGAGAAAACTGTACTACAGCCAGGTGTGATACGCAATTAAAAGCAGGATAAACACCCATTCACACAGCATCTCAGCTCCTCAACCCTCTTAGTTTCACTGTTGGAGCCTAAATCTCCAAACCTGTGTAACGCTGCGTAACCCCAGTCATATTAGTGTAAAGTACCGCCTCAGCCCACATGCTTCTACAGCTTCAGATCAGGCTTCTGGAGCGCTCTGACTGTCCAGACATGCGTAGAGTAGCCAACGCAGCCTGACTCGTGCCAGAGACCACACCATCCAGCCTGTGAGAGATCACTGAACACCTCCACCGGCTTAGAGGAGCATGTGTGATGAGTTAGGCCTGCAGTTAGCGCTGCGCAGTGCAGCAGTCGGCCTGTCTGCTACAACCCCACGCTAATCTTGGGTTTGTGTTTGAACGGCAGGCGGCTCGGTCTCGACAGCTGGGAGCCACCATTTACTGCGTTGGAGTGAAGGACTTCAATGAAACTCAGGTGAGCTTCTCTCAGGTACTGCAATCAAATCTCAGCTCAGCTCACTATCTGCACTCTCAACAGAGTTAAGGAGTTTTAAGGGTTCTTTAGTAAAGGCAATAGTTCTTTCATGACTCACTAGAACCCAGAAATCAAAAGGAGAACCTAAGGGCATGAGTAAGCACCACCAAGAGTAAAAACTAAACTTGAAAAGGGGAACCCCTAGAACCAAGACTGAAAAGGAAGACCCACCATAGAGCATGAGGACGAACCACTGAACCTCCATAGGAACACTGAGCACTGAGGAAGGGACACTGAGTGGAACCAGAGTCAAATGGTTGGAAGAATCACTAAGAGGAACCAAGGCTTAAAATGTTAGAAAATAAGAAAGAGCCACTGCAGGGGAACCCCTAGAACCAAGACTAAAAAGGAGGACCTACCTAAGAGCATAGGAAAGCACCACTGAGAGAAACCAAGAGTCAAATGGGGAACCTTTTATAACCATGACTCAAAAGGAGAACTTCCCTAACAGCATTTAGAAGAACCACTAAGAGGACTTAAAATTAGAACCTCTGTAAGAAAATAAGAAAGAACCACTGAGAGGAACCAAGACTCAAAGGGGGAACCTCTCTAAGAGCATGTGGAAGAACCACTGAGAAGACCATGAGTCAGACGGGGAATGTTTAGAACCAAAACTCAAAAGGAGAACTTAAAATTTAAAATTAGAACCTATGTAAGAAAATATGGAAGAACCACTGAGAGGAACCAAGATTTAAAAGTGGAACCTCCCTATGAGCATTAGAAAAAGCTGCTGAGAGGAACCAAGTGTCAAATGGGAAACCCTTAGAACCAAGCCTGAAAAGAAGGACCTAACTAAGAACATAGGGAAGAACCACTGATGGGGAACCAAGAGTCAAAAAGGGGAATCCCTGAGAGCATGTTGACCACTGAAGCTAATCACCAGATTCAGAATTGGTTAAACCATCAGTAGCTGTACGCAACAATCCAGCCTCCTCATGATGCGCCTCCTCCCCATCCAGGTGTGGCTCACAGGTGCTGATTACACTTCAGTATTAAGACGAAAGATTCAGGTCCAGAAGTTGTGCTCCAGCTGTCTGGGCAGGTCTGCTGGAGCTTAGCTGTAGCACTGGCCTGGTGAAGCTCAGTGGTTTTAGAGTAATTCCTCATTACAGTAACAGTACTGAGTGTTTCAGCACCCTGCTCTCTCCCGCTCACAGCTGGCCATGATAGCGGACAGTACGGAGCACGTCTTCCCTGTGAACGACGGCTTTGAGGCACTTCAGGGGATCATTGACTCGGTAAGTGATCGGGACACACTTCCACTTCAGAAACAGGCCCACATCAGCACAGAGTTTAAAGGGTTAAAGGGCAGAAATGCTCTCGTTTAGCCTCAGTATAGAAGCACTGAGCGCTTACGTTTTAGTCGGAGAAGGGTGTACAGTGCTCAGAGTTCACACGAACCGTAGGACACACTGAAGGTCACCCCATTAGTGAACAGCAAACACTCCCTCACTGTTTAACACTTTCAGTGAACAGTGAAGCAGAACGCCCAGCAGCTCAGATCTGGGCGGAGCTCGATCAGAACCATCACTGCTGAATAAAATATGAGGCCCAGTAAACACACTGAGAGCACCGCTAACAGGCTTTGGCATCAGGCCTTTAATCTGTATTCATGGATTCTCTTTCTTTCAGATCCTGAAGAGGTCGTGCATAGAGATCCTAGCCGTCGAACCTTCAACCATCTGTGCAGGAGGTGAGGCTGGGCTAGTGCAGCAGACGGGCTCTTTTAAGGAGCAGCTAATGATTTGATATCTGAGCCCAGATTCAGTTGATCAGCCAAGACCATGTTCGGTATCCGACGCATGCTTCTTTAGTCTACAACTGAAAATGCTAGGCTAACACTGCTAACAAACACTGGAATTGGACTGTCACCAATCTCCACTCTGTAAACACGCCCCCAAAACAATTCCCAATCCCCAATCAGAACTAATAACGTCCGGTTCAGTGTGTTTTACTGTTTGCACTGCCACACAGGTAACACACCTGTGCTCACATGATTTGGGCCACTTTTACCTGCAGTGTGAATGCAGCCTTAGAGATTAGCGAACACCTCCTGGAGGCTGTGGGATGATTTAGGCCTGCAGTTAGCACAGCGCTAAGTGGTGTACATACATTT
>NC_132893.1:36290836-36313336 GCF_030463535.1 Salminus brasiliensis
ACCCATTAATATTTTATCCGGTTCCGTCCAGTTTCACTTTAGATTTTGTCCAAAAGCAACTTTCCAAAGCACTGCTGAGGAAAACGGTCTCAGCAAGAACTCTAAAGGAGCATGAGAGAGAACCACTGAAAGGAACCGGGGCTCAAAAGTGGAACCCACCCTCCATGTTTCAAACTGGATCACATAAAGGAACGGTTCTGGAAGACAAAGTAAAGGGCATGGTTCTCTGTAGAACTCAGAGAACCATCTGAATGCTTTATAAGGAGTGGTACCTTCATTAAAAAGGGGTTCTATATAGGGTTCCACTATTGTTAAGAGAACAGTATATAAACATAGGGGTGGGCGATTCTCACAGCAATGCTCCTCTTTTAATACCCTTGATTTTAAAAGATACAATGAACAAGCAGGTGTCCCAATACTTTTGTCCACATAGTGTATCTGTGACAGAGGTAGAGAGAGTGATAAAAGCTATCAGACAGAACTGAGCTCAGCTGTGCTGACAAACAAACAAACAAACAAACAAACAAACAAACAAACAATGCCAAACAGGGGACAGAACAAACACATGGGCCAAAATACTGAACCCAGAACGAGGAGCAGCTGGAGAGGACCAACACACTGAAGACATATCGCCCACCCTCACTGCGCACACCTCCTTCCTACACCTTTTTCTAACAGCATAGAAAGCAGGAATAGGGATATCAGCCACTCATCCGGCTGCTTCACCGCTCCTCTGATTAGTCCTCCCACTGCTGTGAACTGACCACAGGACCCTTCTTTCACACAGAGAGCCCCAATCATAGCAGTCTAGCGCTCAGCTCCCCAGCTGGACAAGCCCTACCACATCCAGTCCCGGAGACCCCACGTGTCCCCTGATTAATCCCACCTGATTCAGAGCAGAACGCTGAAGAACTGCAGGAGGATCTGATCTGACCGGTAGATTCGTCATTAGACCCGCTATGATCTGAAGCAGGTCTGCAAGAGCAGGGAAAGCACTGTGCAGGGGTGTGTGTGTGTGTGTGTGTGTGTTGACAGCATGTTGGGTGTGTGAATAAAGATTAAAGGGAAAGGCTGAAGAGCAGAGTGTGTAGAGGGGGTGTGAATGTGTGTGAGGGTGTTTGGCCATCAGTGTTTCTTCCCACCGTCCACTCGAGGCTCTCCCAGTAGAGATGCAGCGCCTGCTTCTTAAGACACCATTAAAATGATGCATTAATGCAATAGTTTGGCAAAAAGCTCATTTTTTGCCCCAGCGTCAGTTCACCCACCCCCTGATCCCCCGGTCAGCCGTCTCTGACTACGGTGTAGTAACACGTTCACAACACAGGCAGCACCAGTGTGACCACAGGTCAAACCCACAAGGCTTTTACAGCAGCAATACAGAATATTTCTGAGGGAGAATTTTCACTATGACTTGTTTTAAATGTAGATCTGTGTGCTCCCATCAAACACACAGTACTTTTATTGTTTTTTAATTTAACATAATTTACCAAAGACCAACTGAACTGACCATTACATTAATATGCAGCCGGTCAGATTTCAGATGAACCCCTTATAAACCTTTTTAAACTCTGGTAAACTGAGCTCCTCCATCCTGACATCATAAAGGTTCTGTTTTTACAACTGAAGAACCATCATTAGAGACTGAATCTGTGATACAAATGATTATTTAGTGCTTTTTAGTCTCTACTTAGTATGCGTATGACCCCACTTTAGAACCTGGAACACTTCTTGATGTATTAGTGGTTATTAAACTCAGTAAACTCACATTCAGCAAAAACCGGGACACTATCTAGAACCCAAATGACTCAAATGTCTGCAAATACATTTTTGTAAATTTAGGTCATGCTCATGCTCAGTAATCTGCATAATAGGGTGGTAACATAGTGTTTATTGCATATTATTACAACTAATAACACAATGCTTAGTGAACAGAGCTCCAAATATATATATATATATATATATATATATATGTTTACAACATTTAGCTGACGCTCTTATCCAGAACCACTTCCAGGGTTACTGGTATTACAGGGAATCGAACCTCAGTCTCCCGCATGGTGTGGAGCTCAGTGGCAGGTAGTGGTGTTATCTGTTGTCACATTAGTTATGCTCTACTATACATAATTCATAATGAATGGAGCTGAAAGCAGAGTGGACACATCATAGTGTACAGGGCAGAGCTGACCACACCGTCAGAAAATGATGTAAGACTTTTTGGCCAAACTATCGCTTTAGAGCTTCTTCTCTTCTGTCCAGTTTTGCTGTGACTGGGTAAAAGGCCAGTGTGTTATTTGCAGAGTGTGTCTGTGTGTGTGTTCTCTGCCCCCCAGGTGGACGGGACGGTTCTGGCCGTGGCTCTGTTGATCCTGCTGCTGTTGCTGGCTGTAGCTCTGCTCTGGTGGTTCTGGCCTCTCTGCTGTACTGTGGTCAGTCAGATCCCCTCTCACTGCTCTCTCTGAAACCCATGGTGGTCAGACCCTCTTACAGCAGGGTTACACTGTGCAACCTTTGCCCTGATTTAGCCCCAGTTCTCAGTCTGGCTGGGTCTGTGCGGGGTGGCTCTAGTCTGCAGGTTTGTCCTCAGTTGGAGTTGAGAGTTGGAGAGAGGATAGAGTAGTGTGCGAGGGGCACGGACAGCCAATCACCTTTCAGATCTATTAAAGTATATCAAACATTCGATTGTTTTTTATATATCTAGTGTAAACTGGTCAGCGACTCAATCCGAATGTGTCCCGTCAATAGCCAATGAAAATGAAGTGTGTAAAGTAAGCACAGCAAGTATCCAAATGAAGACAGCCATGGGAACCTCTACAGAGGAAGACCATTTTAATTTTACGCTCCACCTTAAATGATGCAGCAGCTACATTCTGGCGCTACTACATGTCCGGTCCTGCAGCACCATTTAAGGTGGAATTGAAATTTGTATAAGAAGCCAACATCTGCTGCTCAGCTCCACATCCCTCTACAGTCTGTACAGACCATGCTGACTCCGCCCTCCCACCCATGACTATTGTCAATAATCCTGGTTAGAAACAGTCAAATCCAGTCAAACGGAGTCAGACACAGTCAGACTTGATCAGATCCAGTCAAACCCAGTTAGACCGGCTTAGACCCAGTTAACTCCTGACAGACCCAGTTAACCTCAGCGACTGGTGACAGTGTTTGTTAGCAGTGTTAGCCTAGCGACTCCTGTTAAACTTCAGAAGCTCACAGATACCAAACATGTCTCGGCTGATCGACTGAGTCTGGGCTCAGAGACTTTCTGACTATATGAACTCATAGAAACTCGGTGAGGAGAGAGTTTAAAAAGACGCTTTTGTTGCTAAGTGACGGATCTGTGCTTTAAGGATCAGGGTTTATCTGATTACATCAGACTGTCTCCTCTATTCTCTCTTAGCAGAAACTCATGAAAGCAACGATTCTAAAAAACGCTCCTTCTCCCAACAGATCATCCATGAGCCGCCGCCGCCCCTGCCTGAGGAGAGCTCGGTAAGACCCTGCTGAGTTCACACACATCAGCCTGAAGCTCCTCCAGAACCCTGAAACTCAGTAACCTCACAGTTAAAGTCCCAACCCTCAGCTCCACAACTCCATAACTCCACAACTCCGCAAACCTGAAACCTAAAAACGTTCAACTCTGGAGCAGAAAAACGAATAATCAGAAATAATCAGCCGATTCCCTCCAAGCTGAACCACTGTTGTAGCTTTGCTGCTCTTGTGTTCCCTCACCACAGCGTTCCTAAAGGATTAGAACTAAACTAAAGCAGTTAATAGTGTTCCTGTTCCACAGACTTCCATTACTACAGTGGGAAAACTGTTACAACTGTTAAGAATTCGCAAATTCACAAAACTAAATCAAGTGGTTGGTGTGGCGCAACAGATAAAACCACTACCTGCCAGTGAGCTATTACACCATGTGGGAGACCAGGGTTTGATTCCCAGTCTGGGTGACTATGCTGCGCTACACCAATAAGAGTCCCTGGGCAAGACTCTTAACACTACACTGACCCTCCTGTGTAATACGAGTCACCTCTCTGAGAGCGTCAGCTAAATGCTGTAAATCTAAAACTTCAGAAACTTCTAAAAATCCTGAAACTTTGTCATTCCAAAACTCAAAATCATGAACTCTGGAACTCTAAAACCCCAAATCCTACGACACTGAAAATCCTGGAACTCCTAAATTCAAAATTGTAAACGCTGGAATTCAATATGTTGAAACTTTGACTAGTTAGAGTCTAGAACTCTAATTCCAAATCCTGAAACGATGGAATTCCAAAACTCAGGATGTTGAAACATTGGAACCCCAAACGCTTCATCGTTTTCAGGCTGTAGCTGCAGTACTGAGACGCTTTCCTTACGTTATGTGGTTCTGGTTTCCTGTCAGGATCAGTACCTGAAGCTTAACCCAGATTCTCTCAGACCTGCAGGTTTGTTGGGTGAGGTCACTGTGGCAGACGGGACGAGTTAAACAGTGATAAGGAGTGAGGTCTTCGTTTTAATCCCCCTCTACATTTTAATTCTATTCCAGTAGAATCTGCCAGAAATGATCCGGCTGGGCTTTTTTCACCGTCTTTTCTGGCACAGATGAAGATGATGAAATAAAAGATTGAAAAAAACATCATCTCACAGTTGAGGGGATTTAGGGTCACTGCTGGAGGTTTTGATTTAATAATCCTCTTCTTTTAAAGGTGGGTTGCCAGATCTTCAAAAACAGGAAAGGCCTCAGGCTGAATGCTCGGAGGTAAAAATGCAGGAGAAAAACAGGCTGAAAAAAGTGGAGGGGAGCAGACTTGATCCTGAGCCTCAGCCTCGGGAATCTAACCTCCTCTTTCAGCCCCATTTCACAAGATTACCACTTTATCCAGCTGCATGTGCCAAACCCGGAGTTCCTGAGTTCACCTCATTTTCTCCCACTGACTGATAAATCACAGAGCAGATGGATGAAGATGATGATGAGGCTCAATTTACCTGCATTTACTGGCTATTTTTGACCACATTGAGCTTTAGTGACCAAAAGAGACTCGTGCAAGCAGCTGAAAATAGAAACTGCCCCCCTAAATTTCATCATTTCATCATTTCCTCATCACAGAGACCAGGTCAGACCGATGAGGAGTGAGGCGTCTCTGGATTAGAAAGCACAGTGATTGTGCAGCTTCAGCTTGAGGTTGCTGCTACTACATGATGTGGTATCTTGGTGGTTTCTAAGGTGATGTTAGGCAGTTTCTTTGGTACTCCAGGTGGTTGCTAAGGTGTTCCGGATGATTGATAGGATGTTGATGAGTATTTTGATGAGTAATTTTGCTGTGGTATCTCTGGTGGTTGTTATGGTATCTGTGGTGCTTCCAATAGGATTGCCAGGTGGTTACTACATTGTTGAAGGAAACACACTGTGGTATCTCCAGGGCGCTAGGGTGTAGTTAGGTAGTTGTTAGGGTGTTCCAGATAGGTGCTACATTGTTGTAAGGCAGTTAATTGAGGGAACAATCACCATGGCAACTTGAAACAGCATAGTAACCACTTTTGTAATAGGAAATCCAGAGTAACTGCACCACTATACTGCGGTATCTCTGGTGGTCACTAGGGTGTTAATAGGTAGAAGCTGTGGTGCTCAAGGTGGTTGTTAGGGTGTTACTGTGTGGCAACAAAGGGTTTCCAAATGTTTTCAAAGGTATCTAAAAAAGGGTTTGCTAAGTGGTTGGTGTGTTGTTGAGGAAAACATCCTAGCAATACCATAGCTACCATCTTAAATAGTTCCCATTGTGCATTCTCTCTGTACGGTCCTCAGGAAATCCCCTTTTCTAGTTTCAGTGTTCTTTGTTTCTGAATCAGAACATTTAATTGAGGTCAAATGAAACATTTAAGAGGTCAGTTTTATACTGTATCTTTTAGCTGTTATTTTATTTCTGTTATAAAGCAGTACCCTATGAGCTGGTGTATCCGTCAGTTCTCAGTGGTCTAATCTTTTCAAACCTCTCTGATCAGGAGAGGAACTGCAGAAGCTGTGTGCACTTAGAAGGGTTTCTGCTGTGAGGAGCAATGAGTTCAATCAGCTGAGCTTTTACCTCTGATCTCTGAAGGATGAAGAGGACGATGGATATCCCAAGAAGAAGTGGCCAACTGTGGACGCCTCTTATTACGGTGGGAGAGGAGTTGGTGGCATTAAGCGCATGGAGGTGAGTCAGGGTCCATTAGGGGTCAGCCAGGGTTCATTTAGGAGTCAGTCAGGGTCCATCAGGGGTCAGCCAGGGTCCATTTAAGAGCAGGATTAGAGGGCTAATAATAGTTATTACAATAATAGTAGAAAATTATACCTTAAAGACCCCATATCCCACAATTCCCCTGTACTTTATCCCTCTGAGCTCTTATTACAGAGTCTGCAAGAGTTTATAAACCAGAAACACCCAGAATTCATTTCTACACCAACCTCTCTTCACCCCTTCATCCCTTACACTGTTACTGTACCTTTAACACTCCCATATGGAAGGATGCTGTAGGCTGAATAGGTGGGGCTGAACTGCTGTAGGCTGAATGGGTGGATGTACTGCATCAACACCTTCACCACCTTCAAGAACTGACTGTTCACTTGTTGCCTAATATATTCACCCCTAGACAGGAGCCACTGGAACCAGACGCTCAGTGTTGTGCACTTCACCTGGCAGTGGTTTTAATGTTATGGCTAAGCTGTGTATGCGTACACATCCTTTGATGTCTGTGCATGTGTGTGTTGTCCAGGTGCGTTGGGGAGATAAGGGGTCCACAGAGGAGGGGGCGAAGCTGGAGAAAGCAAAGAACGCTCGGGTGAAGATGCCGGAAGAGGAGTTCGAGTTTCCTCCGACGCGGACGCTCAACAACGGCATGCGCAAACCCCTCAACTCCCACAAGTGGTACTCACCTATTAAGGTACCAGCTATCCTCTGGACACACACCCACACACACACACACACACACACACACACACACAGACAGATTTAAAACTCAATCATTTCTATATACATGTACGTATATCTATATATTTTTATATTTTACAGGAATCATTGTAGTTAAACAGAGCTTTACTGACCAATATGTGTAGTGAAGCAAAAATCTAAATGATTGGCTCCAACAGATTCTTTGGACCAAAGGTCTCTAACTTCTGCTCTCTGCTTCCCAGTTTATATGTTGCAGCTATAAATATTTACCCATACTTTTACTTTTTATTTTTTACATTTTCTAGTCAGAAGCTGGACCTTGCACCCGCCCACAGGAGGTCAAACCTGGGCAACACAAGTGGCTTGCTCTCTGCTAGTGTGAACGCAGGGTTGGGTCTCTTTAATGAGCAGCGGTGTTTGCTTTCACCCTGCAGGTTCTCACAGTGCTCTACCCGTGCTAGCTAACATCTCTGAAAAACATTAGCTTCTGTCTTAGTGAGACAGTAGTAAAAACACTGTGACTGACATTCAGGAACATACACTGTGACCAAGAGCAGAAACTTTTACTGGATCAGTGAGCCCAGGCTGATCAAACCAAATCAAACCCAGATAGCAGGGGATCGGTTCCAGGCCGGACAGGTGGGCAGTCATTAGCTCAGAAAAGGCAAAGAGATTCAGTTCTGATTGGATTTGTGGAGAACAGAGAACGTGGACAGTGTCAGAGTGTGTCTGACGACTCTGGCAGGTCTGACTGAAGGAGAGAGCCAGAAGGTAACACAGACATGGGAGCACCCTGAAACACTGGCGTCCACCTGTTCCGCCATCCAGATCAAGTTCAAGTTTACAAGCCTGTGGTCCCTGTGGTTCCTGTGGTCTCTGTGGTCTCTGTGGTTTATGTAGTCCCTGTGGTCGCTGTGGTCCCTGAGGTCTCTATGGTCCCTGTGATCTCCATTACTGATATAGGTAAACAGGATGATTCCTGGGTTGTTCAGTGGAACGATGTGGAATGTCTTAGGCGTGGACGTCCTGTTGGGATATCACAAGTTCAAATCCCTGTGCTTCCATGACCAGAAGTTGCTAATGATCAATACACACTGATGAATCTGATTTAGTCGGTCAACTGATGTATCACTGATATGTCGCTGTTCCTATGTGCTTCTGTACGCTCCCCACGAAGAGCTAAACACACACCCTAAACACCACATTTTACCTCAGGGGTAACGACCTTTAAGGGCCGTATTCTGAAATGTTGAAGTTGGTTCAGTTTAATGAGGAGGAATTCAGAGGGCTTCAGTGTGAAGGTGTGTGTAATGTAAGCCTGACAGCAGTGAGAAGAGGCCGTGATGGAAGCTTGCTGACGTGGACAGAGGAACATAATTACAACCTAAACTGACCACTCGTGCCAAACATGTATCGAACATGCATCTGCCCCCTCATTCCCACCTATTGACTGCTAAAGATGAACACTTCTCCTCGCCGGCTCATCCACGCATGTTTGTTGGGAATCCAATATTAATGATTGTAGCTCAGTTTGGACCTTTTAACCAGGATGAACATCTCAGCAGAGCGTCCACTCAGGCAGTCTGAGGAACCTTCTCTAATCTGAACATCGAAACCACATTACCTGCACGACATCTATTTCCTATCAGTCAGTCACGTGTGTTTATGGTCTTTGATGTCACTGAAGCCTCATTTTTTAGGTGTTATTATAACAGAGAGTAACAGCGATGACCTCACATACAGTTGTACTCTTTAGTAGCACTGAAAGCAGTGAGACTGGAGAAGCAGATGCAGATGCCAGGGACTGTTCTTTGGATAAACTGTCTTTTATTGACAAGATTGATCCAAATGACTT
This sequence comes from Salminus brasiliensis, assembly GCF_030463535.1. NCBI lineage: Eukaryota > Metazoa > Chordata > Actinopteri > Characiformes > Bryconidae > Salminus > Salminus brasiliensis. The sequence continues at coordinate 36,299,600 of NC_132893.1, forward strand.
GATCACAACAAGCTGCCTTCAGCCTCGTACCTGGATATTACCTGCTGTGGCTGGACAGTGAACTGTTCAGAGCCTAGAAACCCCCCGAAGCCCACAGGCATGTTGTGTGCAGTAAAGGGACACTTCACCTGCATTCAGTTTCTCCCATTAAAGCCAGATATCACAAATTATGGTTGTAATGGTGAGGATGTCGTACTAAAGTAGCATCTAATGTAAAGCAGAAACACTGATCAGACAAGTAAACAAGAGCTTGTCATCATCACGGTGGTATAGTACTGAAGTAAAGCAGAGGCTTGCAGGACATTCTACAGTCTGATCTAGACCAGATGAACCCGTTTCTGCTGTCCGGCATGTGGGTCTGTTTTCTAGCGTGGCTAATCCAAAATAGCGCATGGATATGAGCTTAGCGTTAGCTGCTGTAGAAGACTGAAAGCCTGACTGCTCCAGCGGAATAAGGCACAGTCACTATGATCTGAAGATCGCTGGTTCGAATCCCAGTCATGCTGCAAGCCATCAGCAGCCGGGTCCTGAGAGAGCACAATTGGCCCCAGCTCTCTCCCCACATCGCTTCAGTGCTGTGCTGGTCATCACTGGCCTCTGCTAGCTAATGCATTGGAGCCGGGTATACGCGTTGGTTGCCCGGCATCTGGGCATGTGTGGGAGAGGGCTTGTTCTTCAGCCTCATGGTTGGTATGTATAGGTTTGGGTGATTGGTGATTTAAATTGGGGAGGACAAAGGTAAAAATAAATAAAAATACATGAATAAAGAAAGGTAATCTGAAAAGCACTGACCACCGAATCCTTCCCAGACTCCATAAAACTGATTCGCTGACAGTAAGAATGATATTTGAAAATTTGAAAATCAGCAGCTTTATGTTCATAACCCGTATGTAGGCTATAGGCTATGCTAACAGTGACTTGCTTAAAGCTGTCAGCAGCGTTGCCCTCTGGATTTGCCTGAGGTCTGCCACAGACGTGAGCGAGCCGAGGAATCTCTGCCATCCTCATTAGAGTAAACACCTCCTCGAGCTCCTCCATACTGGAGAGAAGCTGCAAGAAACGAATTTTCCACAGGAAATGATGGAATATTCACACACCTCAGTTCACGCTGGATTAATATAAGATGAGGTTATTTTTGCGGCTCGTTTTCAGAAAGTTAAAGATGTCTGAGTCTTCACTGATGCTGGAGAGCACAGTCCCTAAAAATGACTGGCATGGCGCATTCAGACAGGACTAATTCTGACAATTCTATTAAGGTTTGTTTACTGTGGAGGATTCCATCAACAATGTGTCAGTTAAACAGGAGCGCCCAAATTTTTGCATAATGACTGCAAATGCACACACACAGCTTGTCTAGTCCCTGTAGAGAAAAAGTACTGCCAATAGAATAGGAATCTCTGGAGCAGATCATCATCATGACCCTATTGGCTCCATGCTGCCTAATAATGCCAGGCGTGAGCTAGAGGGGTATAAAGCCCCCCAGCATTGAGGAGCTGTGGAGCAGTGGAGGAACTGTGTTCTCTGCAATGATGGTGGAGGAGCTCCAACCAGTACTTTTGAATAGGATGAGTTGGGGAGTTGGGGATGATGAGGTTGGATGGTGATCATTATCTAACACCCTGACCTCACTAACGCTCTTGTTGCTGAATGCAATCAAATCCTCGGTTGGAGAAATTATCCTTTAAATTCTAGGAGAAGGTCTTCTTCTCTGGACAGTAGAGACAGTATCAAGCCTTTTTAATTGCCTTGATTTCAGAAGAAACAATGAAGAAGCAGATGTCCCAATACTTTTGTCCGCAGAGTGTGTCTCATACTATGCAATATTAGATATTTAGATATGAGACATTCCCCTGCACCGGCAGGAAAAACAGCCGGGGTGGGGGAGTGAAGAACCAGTGCATCTCCTCCCTCCACATTCACAGCTGAGGTGCTCTTCAGCAAGGCTGCCATCCCCGAACGGCTGAATGAAAATCTGCGGATGAGATTCTTAGCATTTAAGAGTTGAGTGAACTGAGAAGATCCAGCGATCTGAATCTGAAAGGATTCCAAGCTGTGGAGCGTCTGCCTGCAGGAGGACTGCAGGATTCTCAGACTGGTATGAAGTGCAGAAGGGCTTCCTGGGCAGAGCTGATGAGAACACCATGGCCAGCTCAGTTATGGTCTAATATGCAGCCTAATGAGCATCACCTCATCTGCACTGATGACACAAACAGTTTGGCGCCGCATGCAGTGTGGTCATCATCTGGCCGGTGAGTGGGTCAGTAAGGGCCTGCTGGAGTTTCGGGGCCGTGGAGAGCGCAGGGTTTGGGCTGAGGCTCAGGCATTGTTTTATAATGCCTCTGTCAGCTGGAGGGAGGGAGGGAGGGAGGGAGGGGAGCAGCGTAATTCGAAGCAGACGCTGAACTGGGCTAACCCCTGGGAATGGGATTTGCAGAGCTGGTTCTCTTCCCAGCAAAACAAATACCTCTGGCTTTGTGTGCTGAGTGCTTTACTGCCCATTCTGGGACTTGGTGAGGGACTGTTAGGACCGAGGCGGCAGACAGGTACTCTCACAGGACCGGGTGTCTGCATTTCTCTGAAGTGTTAAAGAGTATTTACACTGAACTCTCACATAAATAAACAATTCAAATGTGAATAGACTCAGTTAGCGGGAGGTTTGGGGCGTTTGGGGCGTTTGGTGTGAAAGGTTTGGTTCTAGATAAGCTCCCCCAGTCAGAGCTGGAGTTCTACAGTGGAGGTTCTAGATAAGCTCCCCCAGTCAGAGCTGTGGTTCTACAGTGGAGGTTCTAGATAAGCTCCCCCAGTTAGAGCTGGAGTTCTACAGTGAAGGTGAAGGGAAGCAGACGTCTGAAGCTCTACTAAAAGCTCCTCACAGAAAGTTCTTCACCTAATGGTGATGAAGACGCTGCCTGATGCCTGAGACACGGTTCTACCAGAGTTCTGAGAAGAGTTCGGCTCTAGAACCTGCTTTTAGAACCAGATCATTAAAATGGTGGAGGGATACATGCTGCAGGGTGTAGTGCGGCTACAGAAAGTAGTCCCTAAAGCAAACTGCATTAGAGAGATTCTCTATTCACTATTTTACCCTCATCATCATCATCATCATCATCATCATTCCATCTGTGTATCTATCTGTATCTGTGTTGTAGTCATGGCGACCGGCTGACGCCTGTTTCCATTCACCTCCACTGTACAGAGATCAGAGTGGGTCAGTTTCTCTACAGTGAAGCTCAGATTCACACCGAACCCCCAAAACACCCCAAACCCCCCTCTGAATGACCTCCTCTCACTAAGTTTAGCAGAGAATTCAACATTTTGGTGGTATTTCCCTTTAAAGTTCTGTACAGTGTTCTTACAGCAGAGCCCTCCTCTGCTCACTCAGCTATATTTAAAACTACAGTGCTTGTTTTTGTTTTGGTGTTCTGGGTTAAACGGGTCCGGACGGTCCTTCAGAATCAAATGGCAGCTTTAATAGGAGAGGAAATTCTCTGATAGTGCATCAGCGCAGATGAAAGCTCGGACAATATGGAAGCGGTTATTCGGGGCGAGTGTGGGCCCCGCAGAACACATGCAAAACACATTCCACACATAAGCCCGTTCACTGCGCTGCTTTGACTGGACCGCACTGTTTGTGACAGCCTCGGCTCCTTCTGAAACTGGGCCAGAGCTTTGGAGGTCAGAGCGGGGCAGAGCGCAGACTCTCCACACGGCATGTGTGCAATTTCTCAGCAAGTGATTACTCAGCTAAAACTCAGATTACCCCTAAATGTAGTTTAGTGTCTGAAGAAAGTACAGTGTTCCTGGGTGGTTGCTATGGTATCTCTGCCAGAGTGTGGTGGTTGCTAGAGAGTGTTGCTAGAGTGTAAATGATAAGTATGTGGATGACGTAGAATGTGCTCTAGGTAGTTGCTAGGGTGTTCCAAGTGGTTGTCTTTGTGTTGCTAAGCAGCTGCTGTGGTATCTCAGGTAGTCACTAGGGTGTTGCCAGGCAGTTTCACTGGTACTCCAAATGGCTGCTAGGGTGTTAGTTTGTGGCTGGTAAGGTATTCCAGGTGGTAGCTAGAGTATTCCAAGTGGCTTCTCTGGTGTTGCTAAGCGGTCGCTATGGTATCTCAGGTGGTTGCCTGGGTGTTGTTAGGTGCTTACAGTTGTGTTACAGCTTCTTTACCTTGATTATAGCTTCAGTTCTTTACAGTAAACTCAGTTGTCACTATCCCAAGTCCTCCGAAACACATTCACTGATATTAAGGTCTGGACTCTGGGGTGGCCAGTCTGTTCTTCTGAGAGCAGCAGGTTCTGTGTTTCCCGTCTGAGAACCACTGCCCTACTGCCTTTCAGTGGGTAGATCCTGAGGTGTGTGTGAGTTGAGGGTGCGAAGTTTTCTAATGTTTAAAGAACCTCTTGATAAAGATCAATAATGGTTCATTTGGGACGAGGGTGGGAACCGCTCGTCTAGGAGGACCCCTGGTAGCTATGCGGGTCTCTGCAGTGTGTTTGACAGGCTGTGTTTTGTTTCAGGGGAAGCTGGACGCTCTGTGTGTGTGGCTGAGGAGAGGATACGACCGCGTTTCTGTGATGAGGCCGCAACCCGGGGAGAAGGTGAGGCAATCAGCCAATCAGCACTGAGCGTTCCCAAATTATAGGCTACACACTGATTTCTGTGGATGGGACCAGAGTAAGGGTCAGCGCGTCTACAGGGCTGCTTACACACCTCCAGAACTGGAGCTGCACAGTCCGGACACTTTATCAATATTGATTATAAATATGATTATATTACTACATACAGTGACTGCAGAGCCCCCTCATAATACATCACCCCTATTAGTGCTTCAGTAATGTAATACACGCCATGTGTCCTAATGTTTGTGGACACCCTTTAACTACTTTAAGCTACTCTCATTCCTGACACAGTACAAATGAATTTGGAGATCATGACCACAGACCACCATCTATCCTCTGACTGCTCCTTCTGTCCAGCATGATGGGGCACCAAGTCACAAAGCAGACCTCAAGCCTCATAGGCTAAGACCCTCAGAAATCCATCCCTGTTTACAGATAACAAGTGTGTTTCACTGCAATCACAAATCAACACAAATCAATCACACACACACACACACACAAACACACACAGGCACAACGCCACAGCCAGTGTTACAAAACACAACATCCGAGTCTGATTACACTCACGTGGACTGAAGAAGGGCAGAGCTGAAGCTGTTTGAAGGAGCTGGTGATTTGTCTGGAAGGATGGGTGTTAAAATGAGAGCCCTGGCTCTCCCTCTATCCACCCCCTTATTCCCACTTATTGACTGATAAATTAGGAAGCAAGCATGGGGAAGAACATCAGGACTAATTTCCCCCTCATTAAAGGCCAACCCTGAGGATGATGAGAGGCTTTTATCTCTCCCAGTCCTCTGAACACCAGCTCATCTGTGTGAGTCATTTACTCCAGAAGTCTGAGATTAATGATTGGATATGACCTGCAGGACAATGGAACCCTCTAACTAGGTGCAGTGTGCTCCTGAATAACAGTAAGACGTACAGCCCAGCTAATTCACCAGGGGTAACACAACAACATCTAACAACGCATTACCAGCGGTGGTAATAGACCATTATCCCACCTCCACGTTCGTTATTGTGAAAGAGTAAACAGTAGGTAAAGGTGTGTCGTGATGCCCTTTCCTAAACACACCCATAATTCTCCCAAACACACAGACCAGAGTTCCCACCCCAACCAAATTAAACAGGGTCAACTCCAGCTGACCATAAGCCCCGCCCATTATGTGCCATCTGTAATGAGGCGACCATAAAACCGAGAGTCCGTCTTGGAGGGACTTCCAGACATATTACCTGTCCTGGCTGTGCTGAGGCCCAGGGAAGATGTCTGAGGGAGGCTGAAAACCAGTGAGCGCTCTGTTAAACGGTGGAGAGGGAGGTTTGATAACCCTACTGCTCAGAGCCGGAAGCATGAAAGCCCAGGTGTCCCTGTCTCCAGATATAATCCCTCCAGCAGGTCCTGGGCCTTCCCAGGGTCTCCTCCCAGTGGGTCATGCCCAATGCACCTCCAATGCTTGTCAACCGGGTGCACTCTTTTCAGATGACCAAAACATCTAAGCTGGCTTCTCTCAACGCAAAGAAGCTGTGGCTCTACTCCGAGCCTCTCTTTTAGAAAACAGAGCCCCTCACTTGACCACGAAGACTAAGGAGCTCTGTTAGTAGGGATGTAGACTGACTGGTAAATCGGCAGCTTTGCTTCTCCTAACCTCTGTTCGATCTTACGATCCCTCTTTCCATCAACTTTTTGGGATGAGTTGAGGATGATGAGGTGGGGTGGTGATAATCATTATCCAACATCCTGACCTCACTAATGCTCTTAATGCTGAATACAATCAAATCCTCACTGCAATGCTCCTCCAAAATCTAGCAGAAAGTCTTCTTCTCTGGGCAGCAGAGACAGTTACTCCAACAGAAGCAGGATCAGCTCTTTTTAATAGCCTCAAAAAAAAAAGCGACAAATGAGCAGGTGTCCCAAAACTTTTGTCCATATAGTGTAAATGGGTCTGTAAGTTTCGCTGTTCTTTTTGAGCAGCTTTTCACTGCTTTTTAGACACGCTTCTCTCCCGCTGGGTGTTACAGTACGAGTGCTGTTATTTCTCATGAAGCACCACTCAGGAAGGCAGACCCTACTGGGACTCCATTAGCTTATTTTCTAGACTCCCTGCAGGAGTGTCGGAATTGGAAAAGGGTTCCAGCTGTTAGTAATAAGGGTGCTGAAGATCAGAGCGAGGAAGGTAGATAACCGCAGAGCTGGAGCAGACTGCAGATAATGCTCCCATTTAAAGGAATGCTGTGCCATCTGCCTAATGCATTAGGACCCAGACAAAATCACTCACCCCGCCTGCACTGCCAGCCTGCACTGCCCCCCTGCACTGTCTGCCTGCACTGCCCACCTGCACTGCCCGCCTGCACTGCCAGCCTGCACTGCCCCCCTGCACTGCCCGCCTGCACGCTCCAGACAGAAGCTGGAGAGCAGTCTGACGCTTTGGGACGCTTTGGGACTTTAAAGAGAAGAAAGATAAACGAACAAGGGCTCGTCCAGAAGAGAGCGGAGATGAAAGGGTGAGCTGCTGGAGAAGAGAACCGGAATCAGCGAGCAGACTGCAGCAGATGTTCTACTGACAAGATCTCTTCTTAAGAACTTCAGCTGTTCCTCTGGGTTCTCTTTGAAAGGAGTCCTAGCAGATTAAAGGCGCGTCAACGATTTTCAGTTGATCGGCCCCCAGATCAGTCTCAAACTGGACGTGGTGTGTGTCGAATTTACACTCATGTGCTGCACGATACTTCACTTCACTTCCCAGGAAAGTGGCACACACACACACACACATACACACACACATCAGAGGAAGGGTGGCAGCAAAGAGGCTAATACTTCCTGGACTTCAGGTTACCAGAATGGTTTCAGTGATGTCACCCTTAAAAGAACACCTTGGAGCATCGTTCACTGAGAGTGTTTCATGGAAACAGAGGCTCATGTGTTTTTACAAACAGATTAATAAATCTAATCCGTGTTTCATGTTTGTCACGTTATGATCAATTTTAATTTGGTTTGAGTTGAGAATTAAACCAAGCAGGTCACCAAGCTTAGGGATTAGAAATCGGCCTTAAAAAGCAGATCAAATTGAATCAAATCCGATTTATTTGTGTAGCTTTTTACTGGTGTTATCATAAAGCAGCTTCACACAATCAGACAAGACAAGAAATCAACAACATAAGACATGAAACCTAAGCTAAAGCAGCCAAAGACCACCGTGCAGGAGACCCTCCCTCAGAGCTGGAGGAAGAAACCTTGGGAGGAACCAAGACTCATGCTCACCCGTCCTCCTCTGATCAGAACTATTGATTAATTATTGATAAAAGTCACCAAACCATCAAAACTGTTGAACTGCTCTGATCATAATCATAATATAATAATCATGGTGTAGAATAACTTAGTCATGGCAGTGATGGTCAGAGTGATGAAAGGAATGATGGGTACTAGTGATATTATTCGGTCAGTTCAGCAGTAAGAAGAGTTTAATTCTAAATGATTGATAAATCCTTTAATAAAAGTGTTCTACCGGAGCGAGGGTCCCCTTAGAGACCTTTGGTTGACCCTGGTACTTTGTTTGATGCACACCCAAGTAAAGGTAAGATGTTCACACCTGTTGAAACTGTCCGACCTGAAAACAGATACATAAGGCAGGTGTGAAACCACGTTTTAGCCTAGGCCTAGTCTTAATCCAGGTCTAGGAACCCAGTGCCATGTTCTCAGGCCACAGTAGAACCTCGTTCCTCTGTAGGTCCGTGTGATCCAGCGCTCACTGTTGTCTCTGGTTTTATTCTGCAGGGTCGCTGTATGAACTTCTCTCGGGTCAAATCGTACCCGCCCCCTCGGTACCCCCGCAACAACAGCAGCAACAACAACGCGTCCAGGCACATTTACAGCCTGCCCCACAGCCCCACCCCCCCAGCCCCAAAGAGCAACCTGCCCCCCAACCCACAATTCAACTACCCCACCATGTCCACAGACCTGCACTGCAACTACCCTATCCACCCTGCCTACCCCTGCACCTCTCCCACCGCCTTCCTGCCCCCCCTTCCTTCAACTCCACCCCCAGCATCCATTACCCCACCCCCTTACACTCCCCCACCCACCAGAGCTTTGCCCCCAGCCTCCTTCACCCTCACTTTGGCACCGCCTCCCTCTCCACCAACTGCCTGTCTGTCTCTATCAGTGAGTGGCTCACTTCCCCCACCCCCTCATTCTGCCCCACCTGGCCGAGCTCCTCCTCCGACCCGCCCTCCACCACGCCCCTCCCACGACGATCTCCAGGACTGATCAGGTCTCACAGGGTTCATCTCAGCAGGAAGTCTCCTTATTGCGCTCAGATCTTTGCAGCGGAGGAACTTCTTGGACCCTACTTGGAGGATCTAATCCAGGCGTCTCCTCAGATCTCTAGACTGTTCCAGATAATGAGAAGTTCACTTCCAAACCGTTGCATGCGACTGCCAAAGTGTCTCAGATCAGCGCATAGCTGGGATTGTTTCGCTCTGGCCAAGGTTCTGTAAAGATCTTTCCAAATATGGAACTTTTTTTGCTCAGGAGGCGTCTGCAAACTTTTAACGAGCAACATTTATTCAGTAAACCCTGATGTAAAGAAATTTACCTTAAAAATCAAAAAGCAGTTAGGACAAGCGTGGATTCCCCCAGAGGACGCTCACTCCAAATCCAAAAGTTTTGCCAGATCTTGAAGCTTTTTGAATGTTTTAGTTGTTGAAGATGTTTTAATTACTTACACGTTCTAGATAAGACAGAACGGGGTGTCCAGCATCGGTTCTGGAAGGCCAGAGTTAAGCACCTACCTGGAAACTAACCAAGTTGAATCAGCCAGTCGAGTTATTTGACTAGTTGGAGTTACATCACGCAGAACGAGCAGTACAGTGCCATTCAGATGATGCTTTATCTGTGTGTAATCTGATTGGCCGAGCAGCAGAACCGCCTCTATTCAATCTGTACCCTTTATTTCAGAAGTAAACAATGAATGAGCAGGAGTCCCAATACTTTTGTCCATATAGAGTGTCTGTTCTGTTTAAAGCATACTCCCGACTGGCCCACCAGGACCAGAGCTGGACACCCCTGAGGTCGAGTAAAGATCGCGGGCCTCGCTGCTCACTCTGGACGTGGAGAGACTGGACTTCATTCTTGGACATTGACCCTGATCAAGGCCTGCAGGAGGGACAGCCTTATCACAGGAGCTCCAGTGGTGGGGACTGACGTCACCGGGGTGCTGAACGACTCTCCACGTGTCAATAACTGTCTAATGATCCAGTGGAGCGGGAGGATCTGGTCGGTGGCAGTGTATTGTGTATGTTCAATAGCTCAGCAAACAGGAACCTACAGTATTGTATTGAGGGCAACAGCAATACGCAAATCCTATTTTACTTGAGAGATCAGAGGCTCTGCTTTCTGCTGCCCTGCTGCTGTCAGGAGACCAGTGCTTAAACGAGATGAAGAGGTGCAGTACGAGGTCGATAAGGTACGGCGTGTTGGACCAGAAGCAGCAGCAGAGGCAAAGAGGTAAAACTGCAATGATGGGAGAGTTCATTAGGAATTTTGTTCAACTTCCAGGCATGTAATATATATATATGTATGTGTGTATATTGTATATATGGCAGTAAGTATCTCTTATAGGCGGCTTTGCGGACGCACAGCACAGTAAGGATGCAAAGAGCAAAGCGAGGCTTTTCTTAGGACCTGTTTCCTGTTCTGCTGCGAGTCTCGACAGCAGGGCGTTTTCTGACTCTCTCGGCTTCCCTCTGAGCAGTAATTCAGCCTGTGTGGATCTTGGTGCAATAAGGGCATTAACCTAACGATGAGCATGTTTTACACACTCCTGTTCTGACCCGTCATACACACACACACACACACACACACACTTTCTTCTTATGGATCATGAAGTGAATGTACATGGAAGAATTTTTCTTAATAAAACTTTTTAATTAAAATGAAAAATGTCAAATCATTGAAAATGTGCACCGGCTTAAAGGAGCAGTTTGGTGAAAGATCAGACCGTCACGATTGATCTCAGACCCCGACTCAGCCGATCAGCTGAGACGTGTTCGGTATCTGACGTGAGCTTCTTTAGTTTACACCAGGAGATGCCAGGCTAATGTTGCTAATAAACACTGGACTTAGACTGTCACCAATATCAAGACGGCTGTGCTATTCCTCATTCAGACGGGAGTGTGGAGTGAAACCACACACTGTGCTAAACTGTACTAAAATCCGGCCCAGGTTTCGGTTCCTCCAGCGTTCCTCAGCTTTGTGGTTCTGGTTCTGTTTGGGTTTAAGACTAAAGGAAGTCCCACTGTCTCCTAAACCACATCCATCTACCAACTGATGAAGATCTGGAGGAGCTCTGAGAGATCACGTGTCAGATGTGAACATGTCTCAGCTGATCGACTGAATCTGGAGTCAGAGATCAATCAGATTCACTTGATTTGTTGTCAAACTGCTCCTTTAACATAATGGGCTGTATTGTTCAGGTAAGGGAGGTCCGGGTAAGGGAGGTCCGGGTAAGGGAGGTCCGGGTAAGGGAGGTTCGGGTAAAGGAGATCCGGGTAAGGGAGGTTCGGGTAAAGGAGATCCGGGTAAGGGAGGTTCGGGTAAAGGAGATCCGGGTAAGGGAGATCCGGGTAAGGGAGGTCCGGGTAAGGGAGGTTCGGGTAAAGGAGATCCGGGTAAAGGAGATCCGGGTAAGGGAGGTTCGGGTAAAGGAGATCCGGGTAAGGGAGGTCCGGGTAAGGGAGGTCCGGGTAAGGGAGATCCGGGTAAGGGAGGTTCGGGTAAAGGAGATCCGGGTAAGGGAGGTCCGGGTAAGGGAGGTCCGGGTAAGGGAGATCCGGGTAAGGGAGGTTCGGGTAAAGGAGATCCGGGTAAGGGAGGTTCGGGTAAAGGAGATCCGGGTAAGGGAGATCCGGGTAAGGGAGGTTCGGGTAAAGGAGATCCGGGTAAGGGAGATCCGGGTAAGGGAGGTTCGGGTAAAGGAGATCCGGGTAAGGGAGGTCCGGGTAAGGGAGGTCCGGGTAAGGGAGATCCGGGTAAGGGAGGTTCGGGTAAAGGAGATCCGGGTAAGGGAGGTTTGGGTAAAGGAGATCCGGGTAAGGGAGGTTCGGGTAAAGGAGATCCGGGTAAAGGAGGTTCGGGTAAAGGAGATCCGGGTAAGGGAGGTTCGGGTAAGGGAGGTCCGGGTAAGGGAGGTTCGGGTAAAGGAGATCCGGGTAAGGGAGGTTCGGGTAAAGGAGATCCGGGTAAGGGAGGTTCGGGTAAAGGAGATCCGGGTAAGGGAGATCCGGGTAAGGGAGATCCGGGTAAGGGAGGTCCGGGTAAGGGAGGTCCGGGTAAGGGAGGTTCGGGTAAAGGAGATCCGGGTAAAGGAGATCCGGGTAAGGGAGGTTCGGGTAAAGGAGATCCGGGTAAGGGAGGTCCGGGTAAGGGAGGTCCGGGTAAGGGAGATCCGGGTAAGGGAGGTTCGGGTAAAGGAGATCCGGGTAAGGGAGGTCCGGGTAAGGGAGGTCCGGGTAAGGGAGATCCGGGTAAGGGAGGTTCGGGTAAAGGAGATCCGGGTAAGGGAGGTTCGGGTAAAGGAGATCCGGGTAAGGGAGATCCGGGTAAGGGAGGTTCGGGTAAAGGAGATCCGGGTAAGGGAGATCCGGGTAAGGGAGGTTCGGGTAAAGGAGATCCGGGTAAGGGAGGTCCGGGTAAGGGAGGTCCGGGTAAGGGAGATCCGGGTAAGGGAGGTTCGGGTAAAGGAGATCCGGGTAAGGGAGGTTTGGGTAAAGGAGATCCGGGTAAGGGAGGTTCGGGTAAAGGAGATCCGGGTAAGGGAGGTTCGGGTAAAGGAGATCCGGGTGAGGGAGATTGGAGCTCTTTGAGAGCTTCTGTTTTCCTGTGCTCTGTGATGTTTTCAGCACACTTTTCACATTGCTATGGAAACAACCATTATTGATCTTTTTCATCAGAGGAATAATAAAAGGCCACTGGCGTGTGAAGGACAGTCTGATTAAAGGGTGATTCCATGAAAAGAGCACCTCAGTACTCGGCACGCTGAGTTCCTCCCTCTCCACACTGAAGGCACTGGAGCTCCAGCTGAAACATTATTAATAATTATTCATTATTTTTTTTAATAAGAGATTATAATGCAGTAATAACACATTATAAAGTGTTAGTAACAGATTACTATTGTTACTAACATTATTGAGTGGTATTAAATTATTAAGCAGTATTAAGATAATTAACAGTATTTAACTCGGTCCATCTGTCCTCCAGTTTAACCCTGTCCCTGTCCTGTTGTCTTACTGCACCGTTGAGATGAAGGCAGTTCTGTTAAACTGGGTTTGGATGATCATCATACTGGTGTGTAAACTGGTGAGCGCTGAGGGAGTGTTTGTGTCTCTGGTTTTATAGAGGAGTTTAATACGGAGTGTAAATGTGAGCGTGGTCACTGATGGACAACCTTCACCGTATTTGACCGGGACAACAGACCACCATAGCCCCCCCAAAACTGATTGAATCAGCGGGTTGGGCCGAGCGAGGGCCCGATCCCCCACAGAACCTCGTCCTCCTCACTCAGATGGCATTTCTCTTCTTTGTCAGCTGACATTTCTCTTCTAGCGGTACTGTTTATGATGCCGCTCACGACTGCCCCGCTGATCCGGGTCTCACCTCTCAAAGGAGGAGCGTTCGCTTTACTGCAGTATCAGCCTCTACTCCTCTGGAAAGGCTTTACGCTAGCTGTTGAAACATTGCTGTGAAGAGGATTTGATTGCATTCAGCTCCACTAGGGCAGCAGTGAGCTCATATTGGAGAACTGGTATAGTGCTTTTTACAACTGGTGTTATCACAAAGCAACTTTACACAGTAATCAGTAATCAACAACAATCAACAACAATAAGAGAAAGGCACGGCCAATAGGAGAACAGCACAGATCAAAACTGACCAATAGGAGAAAAGCATAGCTAAGATGGTAACTACACTGGATGAAGAGCAGCTGGTCCTAGCTCTGGGTGGGTGAAGGTTGAGCTGAGTGGACTGTGGACCTCACTGGTCCAGCGCCGCGAGCTTTGAAGGACAAATAAGCTTCAATCCGTCCAGATCCAAAACATCTCACATAAACCAACGGCCCGGAGTCACAGGTC
>NC_132893.1:36318336-36353336 GCF_030463535.1 Salminus brasiliensis
TCCCTACCTGGTTCTGGATCAGAGCCATTCCTAGTTATTATATTATTGATCAGTAATGTTGGTTTCTGTGCAGAGGCTGTGTGAGAAGTACGGGTGTGCTTGTTTGGCAGAAGCAGAAGTAAAGTGCAGCAGGGGGCAAGCTAAGCAGAGCTGAGGTAGGGGCAATCACACACACACACACACACACACACACACACACACAGCGAACAGCAGTCCTGCAACCAGAACACACATGCTGTGGCTCCTCTCCAGAGCGGCTCTAGAGAGGGTGAAATCAAACGCCCCTAACAGAGAATTCAGCTCAAATCAACCCCCCTCCTCACCCCTGATACGATCCGTCAGCTGAGGCATGTCTGAAGCTTCTTTAGCTTTGAACTGGAGCTGCGAGGCTAATACAGCTCCTAATGGAAGCTTATAGCCCACCAGATAGCATGGTGCAAGCTGCATGTCTAAATCATCACCACTACACCCTGTTACACCCCCCACTCTCATCCTTCCATCTCTCAAAAATCAGTAAAGTGGGTGTGGCTTATACTATGGACCCACCCACTTTCAAATAATGCTTTGTACGAGAGGTTCTTAACTGCTGCGAGCCTCAGACACCGAGCATGACTCAGCTGATCAACTACGTTTGGGGTAAAAAGGGAATGATGCTGAACTATCGCTTTAAGGCTTCCCTTGGGTTCCCCTGGGCTGGAAGGGCGCAGCTAGAAACGGGTCCATCACAGCTCTGAGTCCGATGGTCCATGAGTGAAGCGGGCCGACAGGTACAGAGCTGACCGCGGCCTGCTGACCCACGCTGGACACCACGCGGTGCGCTGCGATTGGCTGCTGCAGGACGGACGCCTCGGGGCAGCGCGGTGGCCGAACGTGGCTCCAAACCGGGGGGTGGGGCACCAGACCCGGCTCCCTGACCGGAAGGTGTGTCCGAAACTGCAGAGATGAATCAATACGGGGTCCGAAGGGCGCCTGGAGGAAAACATCCTGACCTGCATTTTGCTGTGGCTGGGGGAAGGGGGCGCTAGTGAATACATCCCGCCCCCCGTGAGGGAAAGGAGCTCTTGAGAAAATGTCTATGGGGGAGCAGCGCTGGTCCAGGCTTGCAGGGGGCAGTTGGGAGTTGCTGCAAGAAGCTAGGGTAACTTGATCATCCTCTAGAGCTCTGAGGCTCGTCCAATCAGCTGTCGGATCCAAACTCTGACCACCCGAGCCGTCTGATACAAAACCGTTCACTCCCACCGGCCCACCTGTGCAGACAGAGAAGAAGCAGATCACTTAAAGAGGAACTCCAGCACAGAGGAGGGTTTTAATGGAAACAGGCGTCGGTCGTCATGACTACAGCAGAGATACAGCCCATAATTTATCTCCTACCCAAACCCACCAGTGCAGCTACTACTGAGTCTTTTGAGTTTTATATGGAATGATGATGATGATGATGATGATGATGATGGTAAAATAGTGAATAGAGAATCTGAACTAATGCAGTTCTCTTTAGGGACTACTTTCTGTAGCCGCACTACACCCTGCAGCATGTATCCCTCCACCATTTTAATGATCTGATTTTAAAAGCAGGTTCTAGAAAATAGTGAAAATATTAAGGTATTTTCTATTTTATGTTTTATTCAATAAATAAACAGACAGTGTGTGTAATATGTGCAGAACATCTCATATTTAACTTTCCTGTGAAGGATTTTCACTTATTTACACTCAGAAAATGTCAGTTGAAAGAGGTGCCTGAACCTTTACACAGGACTGTATATAGAATATATTACCGGCTGATAGGAAAGCGGAACACAGCTGTATTAACATTAGCATTCCTAAACACTCTGAGCATATGTGTGAGAGGATGAGCTCACCGGCTGCCGTGGTTTCACATATTAAAGGTTTTATTTCTGAATGTTTTTCACAGCAGTTTATTGATTTGGCATTGACAAAGTGTGTCTAACTAAAAGCTGCATCACTTATAATGAAATTGACTGTATTCACACACATACACACTAAAGACATCCTGGCAGAGCACACCATTCAGACAGGGATACAGAGAGAGATAATGAGCAGAAGGTGCGGTGATTTAAAGCTTACCTGGAAGTATAAAGGCTGTTCCGAGGAATGTAAGCGTGTTAACAGCCAAGGCTTTTGATTATTACCATGAGAAAACTGAGCCTTAATGACCACAGCATGCCAGAAAACATGCTCATATGTCTATAAGCATTACTGGTGTTTAACGATGTGTCCAGACTATAAATATTATATACTATATATGACTAACGTTCTTGTGGCTGAATGCTATCAAATCGATCATGGCAATGCTCCTCCAAAATTTAGTAGAAAGTCTTCTTCTCTGGACAGTAGAGACAGTTACTTCTACAGAAGCAGGATCAACTCTTTTAATATCATTGATTTCAGAAGAAACAATGAATAAGCTTTTGTCCATGTAGTAAATACTAGAAAACAATTTAGAGGCTGTGTGTAAAGGTTTAGTGATGATAAAGGCTGTGTGTAAAGGTTTAGTGATGATAAAGGCTGTGTGTAAAGGTTTAGTGATGGTGATAAAGGCTGTATGTAAAGGTTTAGTGATGATGATAAAGGCTGTGTGTAAAGGTTTACTGATAAAGGCTGTGTGTAAAGGTTTAGTGATGGTGATAAAGGCTGTGTGTAAAGGTTTAGTGATGGTGATAAAGGCTGTGTGTAAATGTTTAGTGATGATAAAGGCTGTGTGTAAAGGTTTAGTGATGGTGATAAAGGCTGTGTGTAAAGGTTTAGTGATGATGATAAAGGCTGTGTGTAAAGGTTTAGTGATGATGTTAAAGGCTGTGTGTAAAGGTTTAGTGATGATAAAGGCTGTGTGTAAAGGTTTAGTGATGGTGATAAAGGCTGTGTGTAAAGGTTTAGTGATGGTGATAAAGGCTGTGTGTAAAGGTTTAGTGATGATAAAGGCTGTGTGTAAAGGTTTAGTGATGATAAAGGCTGTGTGTAAAGGTTTAGTGATGATAAAGGCTGTGTGTAAAGGTTTAGTGATGATGATAAAGGCTGTGTGTAAAGGTTTAGTGATGATGTTAAAGGCTGTGTGTAAAGGTTTAGTGATGATGATAAAGGCTGTGTGTAAAGGTTTAGTGATGATGATAAAGGCTGTGTGTAAAGGTTTAGTGATGGTGATAAAGGCTGTGTGTAAAGGTTTAGTGATGGTGATAAAGGCTGTGTGTAAAGGTTTAGTGATGATAAAGGCTGTGTGTAAAGGTTTAGTGATGATGATAAAGGCTGTGTGTAAAGGTTTAGTGATGATGTTAAAGGCTGTGTGTAAAGGTTTAGTGATGGTGATAAAGGCTGTGTGTAAAGGTTTAGTGATGGTGATAAAGGCTGTATGTAAAGGTTTAGTGATGATGATAAAGGCTGTGTGTAAAGGTTTAGTGATAAAGGCTGTGTGTAAAGGTTTTAGTGATGATAAAGGCTGTGTGTAAAGGTTTAGTGATGGTGATAAAGGCTGTGTGTAAATGTTTAGTGATGATAAAGGCTGTGTGTAAAGGTTTAGTGATGGTGATAAAGGCTGTGTGTAAAGGTTTAGTGATGATGATAAAGGCTGTGTGTAAAGGTTTAGTGATGATGTTAAAGGCTGTGTGTAAAGGTTTAGTGATGATAAAGGCTGTGTGTAAAGGTTTAGTGATGTGATAAAGGCTGTGTGTAAAGGTTTAGTGATGGTGATAAAGGCTGTGTGTAAAGGTTTAGTGATGGTGATAAAGGCTGTGTGTAAAGGTTTAGTGATGATAAAGGCTGTGTGTAAAGGTTTAGTGATGATGATAAAGGCTGTGTGTAAAGGTTTAGTGATGATGATAAAGGCTGTGTGTAAAGGTTTAGTGATGATGATAAAGGCTGTGTGTAAAGGTTTAGTGATGATGTTAAAGGCTGTGTGTAAAGGTTTTAGTGATGATGATAAAGGCTGTGTGTAAAGGTTTAGTGATGATGATAAAGGCTGTGTGTAAAGGTTTAGTGATGGTGATAAAGGCTGTGTGTAAAGGTTTAGTGATGGTGATAAAGGCTGTGTGTAAAGGTTTAGTGATGATAAAGGCTGTGTGGTAAAGGTTTAGTGATGATGATAAAGGCTGTGTGTAAAGGTTTAGAGATGATGATAAAGGCTGTGTGTAAAGGTTTAGTGATAAAGGCTGTGTGTAAAGGTTTAGTGATGATGATAAAGGCTGTATGTAAAGGTTTAGAGATGATGATAAAGGCTGTGTGTAAAGGTTTAGAGATGATGATAAAGGCTGTGTGTAAAGGTTTAGTGATGATAAAGGCTGTGTGTAAAGGTTTAGAGATGATGATAAAGGCTGTGTGTAAAGGTTTAATGATGATAAAGGCTGTGTGTAAAGGTTTAGTGATAAAGGCTGTGTGTAAAGGTTTAGTGATGATAGAGGCTGTGTGTAAAGGTTTAGTGATGGTGATAAAGGCTGTGTGTAAAGGTTTAGTGAAGAGGATAAAGGCTGTGTGTAAAGCTTTAGTGATGATAAAGGCTGTGTGTAAAGGTTTAGTGATGATAAAGGCTGTGTGTAAAGGTTTAGTGATGGTGATAAAGGCTGTGTGTAAAGGTTTAGTGATGGTGTTAAAGGCTGTGTGTAAATGTGTAAAGGTAGAAAAGGTAAAGACTTTGTAAAATAGTAAATGAAGAATTTCCAACTGCCTGAGCAGCCCAGGCTAAGCTGCAGAAGGGAAGAAGGTATTAAATGAAGGAGGAAAAGTTATAATGAATAAATAAAGCTAATGAACACTGATCAGGTTTTGCTTTCACATGTACATGTTTATTGAACACCCCTTTTCTTTGTTTATTCTTTTTCACAAAAATAGAAGGTGCACATGGAGTCATCTCTGCTCTAACACAGGGGTGGGGCTTTTTGGGGGGATTTCTGCTACGAAGCCCAGAGATCATTCAAATCCCAACGATCAACAGCGTAATAAATAGCATTATTTTTTTCCTCCCAACAAAAACAGCTTGAGCACATGAAAGGAAACCTGGGGAACTTTTGCACAACTACACGAGTCAAAACTCTACCGGCAAGGCAAGACCTCTACTGAACTACAGCGGAGTTTTCTAAGAGCAGATGAGAGGGATTGCATAGGGTTAGCGAGAGCTGTACAGAGGCTGAGGGAAACACGAGCTCAATCTCTTCCACACAGAATGCTTTCGTCTGCACTGACTGCAGCATAGAGACTGTTTAAAGTCATAGTTTTGCAGGAAAATCAAAGACCCCAGTTTCCCCCCTCCAGACATTCAAAACAACTCCAAAAATCATCATCATCATCATCATCAATCAGCCAAGACAAGTTTGATGTCTAAAGTTTGCAACTTTAGTTTTAGCACTGGAGTTATACTCTGGAAAAGGGGTTCTCAAGTAAAGGCCAGGGTTCTATATAGAGCCTCAAGTACTCAAAGAGTCCATCAAAGAGCCTCGGTTAAAGGGTTTCCTCAGTACAGAGAAATAAAAGTTCAGGTCCAAAAAGTAAAAATCCAAATCGGGATCCAGGCAGTTCAAGGGCTTTTTGTGGACCTGAATTTGGCATCTACATATGGCAGATAGGGATGCACCGATCCAATACTAGGATCAGAATATCGCTCCCGATACTAATAAAATTAGCTGGATCGGGTATCGGATAATTAGTCTGATCCAAAGGGCCGATCAAGTCACGATTCTCGTACTGCCGGTATTCTAGGCTTTATAACCCCGGATCAGGTTAACACACAGACATCATACACACATCATAGCAAACAGCAAGACTCCCTCTATGTAACCAGCATGTCCTCCTGCCCTCCACCTGCCATCTACAATCAGCGAGTAGTCCAGCTTGTCTTCCATATAAGGAGAACCAAAAAGGGAGGGGCTGCTCGCTCCTCTTTAGTCTCATAGACTTCAAATTTCAGAATAAGTACAGTCCAGCACAGTTTAGTTAGTAATTTTAGTGAACAATAAACAGAAATTGGGTTTAGTTATATTGATGTTCATATGTTATGTTTTACAAAGTTAGTAAAGTATTGATTATGTCAATCCTGATGCCTTACGTTCTCTCCCAGATGGTCAGGTATATGGTTTGTTAATTCATCAACAATATCGGGTCTTAGGGTGATATGCGATAAGTTCACACCCCTCCTGTTCTAACCTCAAAGCTCTGTTCTGTCTTTTATTCCAAGTTCTAGGTAACAGTGACAGAAGCCACACAATCTAACATTAAAGAAGCACCAAATATGTCTTGGCTGATCAACTACATCTGGGGAAAGGAAGGGAACTGGTGGAATATGACTCCTCTGCCAAACTACCATATGAATCTGCTAAACTCCTCAGAGAAACAGCTGAGAAGAGCAGGGAGATCAGAGCTCTCGCAGCTTAACATCGAGCACCCTTTATATCAAAGATGATTAATCTGTCAGGATCAATGATGTGGGTCAATGGCTCAGTTTATGACTGGCTAACATTACAGAGTTTAGCATCACAAAGATCATCATTCAGTCTCAGACAGACACAGTATTACTCCACACAGAAGAGAGGAGAAGAGAAACGAAGAGAAGAGAGGAGAAGAGAAGAGAAATGAAGAGAAGAGAGGAGAAGAGAAGAGAGGAGAGGAGAAGAGAAGAGAGAAGAGAAGAGAAGAGAAGAGAGAAGAGAGGAGAAGAGAAGAGAGGAGAAGAGAAGAGAAGAGAGAAGAGAAGAGAGGAGAAGAGAAGAGAAGAGAGAAGAGAAGAGAAGAGAAGAGAGGAGAGAAGAGAAGAGAGGAGAAGAGAAGAGAAGAGAAGAGAGAAGAGAAGAGAAGAGAAGAGAGAAGAGAAGAGAGGAGAGGAGAAGAGAAGAGAGAAGAGAAGAGAAGAGAAGAGAGGAGAAGAGAGAAGAGAAGAGAAGAGAAGAGAAGAGAGGAGAAGAGAAGAGAAGAGAGATGAGAAGAGAAGAGAGGAGAAGAGAAGAGAAGAGAGGAGAAGAGAGGAGAAGAGAAGAGAGAAGAGAAGAGAAGAGAAGAGAGGAGAAGAGAAGAGAAGAGAAGAGAGGAGAAGAGAGGAGAAGAGAAGAGAAGAGAAACGAAGAGAAGATAAGAAAAGACAGGAGAGGAGAGAAGAGGAGAAGGCTGTGCTTATAGTAGAAGTCCCTGTCGCAAAGTGTCTTTCAGAGCTCTTTCATATTAAACTCACACACACACACACACACACACACACACACACACACACCAATCGAAACATGGTTTTGATTAAATTCAATAATCAATAGCAGTGCTGTGTTCTGATATGTGTCTGCTCTGAGAGAAGTGTGCAAAGAGGAACTGGCATATACCCCAGCACTGACACTGGCATCAGCACTGGCATCAGCACTGACACTGGCATCAGCACTGGCATCAGCACTGGCACTGACACCAGTACTTACACTGTTATATACACCAGCACTGGCACTGACACCAGTACTTACACTGTTATATACACCAGCACTGGCACTGACATCAGCACTGGCATCAGCACTGGCATCAGCACTGGCACTGACATCAGCACTTACACTGTTATATACACCAGCACTGGCATCAGCACTGGCACTGACACCAGTACTTACACTGTTATATACACCAGCACTGGCACTGACATCAGCACTGGCATCAGCACTGGCATCAGCACTGGCATCAGCACTGGAACTGACACCAGTACTTACACTGTTATATACACCAGCACTGGCACTGACATCAGCACTGGCATCAGCACTGGCACTGACACCAGTACTTACACTGTTATATACACCAGCACTGGCACTGACATCAGCACTGGCATCAGCACTGGCACTGACATCAGCACTTACACTGTTATATACACCAGCACTGGCACTGACATCAGCACTGGCATCAGCACTGGCATCAGCACTGGCACTGACACCAGTACTTACACTGTTATATACACCAGCACTGGCATCAGCACTGGCATCAGCACTGGCACTGACATCAGCACTTACACTGTTATATACACCAGCACTGGCATCAGCACTGGCACTGACACCAGTACTTACACTGTTATATACACCAGCACTGGCATCAGCACTGGCATCAGCACTGGAACTGACACCAGTACTTACACTGTTATATACACCAGCACTGGCACTGACATCAGCACTGGCATCAGCACTGGCACTGACACCAGCACTTACACTGTTATATACACCAGCACTGGCATCAGCACTGGCATCAGCACTGGCACTGACATCAGCACTTACACTGTTATATACACCAGCACTGGCATTGTAACTGGCATCAGCACTGGCATCAGCACTGGCACTGGCTTGATCATTCAGATATGTTCTATGTTGAAATGTTCTTGATTCAGGGACTGAAATCTGTTCTGTTCAGGTCGGTTCTGCTCAGATAATGAAAAGGTTCTCCAGTAGAACTCTTATAGCTCCTGCTGCGTTCCCCCTCCAACAAACCAAACTACTAACATCATGATCCTACAGTTCAGAACCTGTCATTTGAGCATGGGTGTGTCCATAGCACAAGCCCCGCCCCTCCCCGTCCAGTTTTCTCTGATAGGCTGCGTAGTGTTAATCACTGATGATAAAGGAGAGACAGTGGGAAGAGAGTGAGAGGTTCCATATACTGTTCCACCCTCCCTGCCTCACTCCCTGCCTCACTCCCTGCCTCACTCCCTGCCTCACTCCCTCGTTATTATCAGAACTGCATCAGTTCTGGAGTCGCCCACAGTACAGGTGGAAAACCCAGATCCACCCCAGGATTTTGTTTCAGCTGCTTGGGTGGCTCTGCCGCCGCTAAACTCACCTGGGTGGATTTTTACTTTCTGGACCTGGATTTTCCACCCCTGGACCTCAGTTAGTACGGACAAGGGTTTACACAGCGCCCCCTAGACTACAGACACACATCATCACCACAGACTGAAATAAACAAACAAAAACAGAGGGAACTCAGCGGCCGGATAAAGATTGTCCTTTTCCCTTTTCGTTTGAGAGCAACAGCAGAACAGAGAAAACCGAAATAAGAAGAAACAGGTTTTTACATTCGCAAACACAGCTCAACACATAAGACCGAGAGAATAAAGATCTTCTGAATAGTTATATATGACTGATATACATATATCTGTATTTATATATATATGGATACTCATTTCATACATTCATTCTCTAACACTCTATTCATATTCACAGATAATCTTAACCATATATATGAAATATTTCTTTAAAGCAATTTGTTGTATTGTTGACTACGAGGGCGGAAATGCAGGACAGTACAGCCCTGTGTGGGCGGGGTCAGTATCACATGGGAGGCGGGGTAGTGGAATTAATTTAGGCGTATCTGAGTCAAGAAAGATATTAATCCAGTGTGAATTGGGATGTTGGTAAATCCATCGGTTCCTGTGGCAGCTATAAAGGGTTCTTTGAGCGATGTCCTGGATAATTTTTGGTTCCATGAAGAACCACCTTTTTGTGTGTTAGAGAACCTTCACATCCACATCATTAAACATTTTAAACATCTTCAATGTTAACACACTTTTTTTTTTTTTTTTTTTTTTACAAAAATGTGGTTCTTATATGGCATCGTTGTGGAGAACGCGCTTTTTGGGTTAAAAGTGAAGGTTTTCACTACCCAATACCATAAAATAACCACTTTCTGTTACCACTAACTGTTGAGGAACCTTTACGTCCACATATTTAAGCCTTTTAAACATTTGAAAGGTTTTTTACTCACAAATCTCTCTATTAACATTGGTTCTTTATGGAACCAAAAACTCTGGAAAAGGAGCTTCATAAAGGTTCTTCTGCGGCCTTGCTTCAGTAGAC
This sequence comes from Salminus brasiliensis, assembly GCF_030463535.1. Taxonomy (NCBI): domain Eukaryota; kingdom Metazoa; phylum Chordata; class Actinopteri; order Characiformes; family Bryconidae; genus Salminus; species Salminus brasiliensis. Next base: position 36,328,128 of record NC_132893.1, read on the forward strand.
CCTTGTAGCTGCTTGTTTGGGTGTGATGGAGGTGGAGCAGGTGTGAGGTTATTTAGCTGAGCAGCAGCGGGGGAGGTTAACGTCACCCTGCAACACTCAGCACTAATCCAGCAGTAACAGCTCTGAGAGAAACGTGGAGAAGCTCAAGAGTTGTACAACCACCATCCAGATCCTGAGGATTGTCCAAAGGAATTCTGGGAGGAGCTGAGAGAGTTTAGGTACTAAACTGTGCCATGGACTGTTTTGGGTGTGACCGGGGTGACCAAAGATGGCAAATCCAGGATCAGAAAGATTAAAAAAATCCTCCCCAGGCAGTCGACGCAAAACCCTGGGCTGGATTTGTTTTCTTACTGGGCCTGGATTTGCCACCACTGAGATTCCATATCCAGTGTGAATCAGTCAGTACCAGTACAGACGCCCGGTGGTAGAATTCCACTGCCTCGCCTCCTGCTGTAACACCAACCCGACTCAACGCAGGGCTTCAGACTGTTTATACAGGGGGTACAGATCACTAAAGGGGGAGTCAGATATTGCAGATATACATCAATTTACATTTACAATTCTGGACCAACGTACAACATCAATAGAGTTTATTTACAGGGTGGGAACAGAGGGGTGGAGGGCGGAGGTGATGATGATGAAGGGCGTGACAGCGATCAATGCTGATGATTGTGAGGGAAATGATTCAAGTCCTTGGGACTCACTCACTGCACTTTAATTCTCACTCTTATAACGTCTGTATGAGCTTCAGTCGGACTGTACGAAGCCGAGGGACCTACAAGAGCCTTTCACGACAGCAGCACCTGCGTAGCCATCTGTTCGGCAAGGTTTATTCTGGAGTCTGCTGTTCTAATAAAGTCATGGAGAAATTGGCAAAAGCAACTGACGGATGACTGACGTCCTTATCAGCGTTTATGTCAGCTTCAGTGAAAAGCTTCATGAGGCCTTAAAATACGGTTTCATATCATATTCAAGCCTGTTCAGGTTTATTAGTAGCAGTTTTAAAATAACACAAACATCTGTGCAAACTCAAACCCTGAACAGACTGCTTTTTGCAGGTGTTCCCGCCCTTCAGATTCCTTACATTATTATCAGCATTATTTTTAATTACTGTGACAAATATTTACATAATATCTCTCCCTTCTAATTAAGCAATTTACTCTATTAAAGGCGCTGTGTACGATTCTGGAGAAGGATTAATGATATTTTAACTCAACAGCAAAACAAACCCACCCCTCCCTTCAGTGCCATGCCAGAAGCTCCGCCCCCCCCCCCAAATTCATGCACGTTGAAGGCTAGCAAGTTGTTGCTACAGTTGCTGCTGCTAAGCGAATCAGCTGTGCAAAGGGAGCGTAGCAACACTGACCGGTTTCTGTGAAGCAGCAAAAATAAGCCAATGATCTCCACCAGCAGGAAAAGAGCAACATCCTCATCCCTTTCAGCGCTCACAGACGCCTCCCTCGTCCAATCGCATCACCATTGTTTACATGCGTCTTTGCCCCGCCTCTGCTCTTGTCCTGTTCTGTGCACGAACACAAAAGCCTCTTGTTTCTGATTGGCTGAAACACAGTTGTGTGGCTTGACTTGAGCCACCTTGTTTGTTTCCCTACAGAGCGGAGATCTCACAAACTGTGAGGAAACATTTGCTCACATCTGATCCTACACTGCCTTATATTATTCTCCTGGTTTTATATTTTTATTTATATGCTGTGATTTATTTTTACACCACTTTACAATCTCTTTTTATCCCTAAACATTAAACAGATATATGCAAATAAGCTCTGTTCTGAATGGCTAAACTGCTGTAGGCTGAATGGGTGGGGCTAAACTGCTGAAGGCTGAATGGGTGGGGCTAAACTGCTGAATGCTGAATGGGTGGGGCTAAACTGCTGTAGGCTGAATGAGTGGGGCTAAACTGCTGTAGGCTGAACAGGTGGGGCTAAACTGCTGTAGGTTGAATGGGCGGGGCTAAACTGCTGTAGGCTCAAGACTTGGGTGCTCTGGGTCAGTGGTCGTACACACTGCCTTGCTGATTTAGTATAGCTAATGCTAAGCTAACGCTAAACCCGGACCTGTTTGGCTCAAGACTGCGCTCACCTTCACACAGGTGCCAAAAACATACCTGCGATTCCTCAAACACAAACTTCACTTGCTGGCACGTTTTGCTCTCCAGCGAAGAGAACTCTTCACTCAGGAGGCCTAAAGAGCTCAGCAATGCCACCACACACACACACTCCCACAAACACACACACACACACACACACATTTACACACACCTGGCTGCACCTGTGGCCAACACGACTCAAACAAAGACGTCCAAAATCTACAGAAACCAAACAACCAAACTCATATAAGAACATGACTGTGGCCATCCAGCAGGTGGCGCACAAAACAAAACGAGCTTGTGATGAAAAGGTGAACAGAAGAAGATGAACGAGGAGAAATGATGAAAAGCCAGAGAAGGAGGGAGGTGAGACGGAGATGATGAAGAGAAATAAGGAGAGAGGGAATAATGGCAGGGGGTGGAAGAAAGCCAAGCAGATGAACGGATGAAGGGACGGATGGAGGGACGGATGGAGGGACGGATGGAGGGACGAATGGAGGGACGGATGGAGGGATGGACAGTAAAAGAGAGGAAAAGCAGAGTTTTGCAGGCTGTGCGGCTCTACAGGTCGATGAGCTGGTCCACCAGCAGCAGTGAACGGGCCAGGCTCGGCAAACTGGACTCAGAACCGCCGCTGGAGCTGTGGGAGGAGCCTCCTAAGAGGAGAACAACAAGGCAGCCACAAGGGGGCGCAAGAGCACAGGGGAGGGGAAGGCGGGAGGATGGGAACAAGAGAGAGAGAAATAAAAAGATGGGAAGAGAGAGAGAGAGAAAAAGAGAGAGAGACAGAGAAATAAAAAGAAGGGAAGAGAGAGAGAGAGAGAGAGAGAGAGAGAGAGAGAGAGAAAGAGAGAGAGAGAAATAAAAAGAAGGGAAGAGAGAGAGAGAGAGAGAGAGAGAGAGAGAGAGAGAGAGAGAGAGAGAGAAAGAGAGAGAGAGAAATAAAAAGAAGGGAAGAGAGAGAGAGAGAGAGAGAGAGAGAGAGAGAGAGAGAGAGGAAGAAAGAAAATGATAGTTATCGAAATTAATTTTCTCTATTTTAATCATTTTGTCAGTTTTGCCAGCATTTAAAACGCTCTGCCTTTAATTAAGACAGATTTTAAAACATTTATTAAATCAGTTGAATATCGTTGTGTTCAACCTGATAAACATGTCATTCAGATTCAGAGGAGCGCTTTTTGTTTATTCCTGTAGTATGAAACTGCACCCACCCTGCTAGGAACTGTTGCTACTTCAGTACACTAGGTGGCACTGTGTCTTACATTTTCTTTAGCCGGGGAGGAATAGGAAGTCTAGTCATTCACTCACAACAGAACACACCAGCGAGACACGTACTAGAGTTAGCTAGTGCTAGCTGATATAGCTAGCAGAGGTATTTAGCATTATCTATTACAGGTAACAGAGTTAGCCAGGGCTAGCAATCCCAGTTTGCTGTTAGTGAGCAGTAACTACACCATATGGACAAAAGTATAGAGACACTATTCCGCCTACAGGAGCTTTTAAGCCGTCCCGTTCTAGGCATTATTAATCTGGAGCTGGTCCTCCTCTGCTCTAAGCTCTAGCAGCAGCAGCAGGTCTGGAGCTCTGCTGCAGTTACTGAGTCAGTTGGAGGCTTTTCTGCACTCTGCTCTGAGCTCAGCACTCGGCCCTGACCCCGCTCTGTAACTTTACGTGGTCTGACAGACACTCGGTGGCTGAGCTGCTCTCTGTGAGCTGTTCCTCCTAAACTCTTCCACTGTTCAATAATAACACCACTCACAGCTGATGGAGGAAGATCTAGGAGGGAGGAGATTTCACCAGCTGACTTGTTGTTGTTGGTGCAGCGGTGTCTCCTATTACATACAGAACCACGCTGGAGTTCAGTGAGCTCTTCAGAACCTCCCGTTCTTTCACTGATGTGTGGAGGAAAGACAGACTGCAGGGCTAGAGGCTGGAGTTTATACAGCTGTGGCTGAATGAGACTGAATCACACACCTGAATTCAGTGATTAAGGGTGTCCCAATAGTTTTGTCCATATTGTGTATGTTAGCAGAGGTAAACAGTGTTAGCTTTTTAAGTCAGCAGAGATGGCTACTGTTACCTGCTTACAGTCCAGCAGTGTTCGCTCTGTGCAGTTAGCTACATTAGCAGAGATATACTGTGTTGGGTATTCTTAGTGCTGAAATCAGCTGAATTAAAAAAGTGAAGAGTGGAAGGCTCAGCAGCGTAGATCTGGTTCAGTGTGCTTTAATCAGACGTATCAATTTAAAACTACATGGAGAAATAAACCACGATAAGAGTTCAACTCACATCGCTCACCTCTATAGCCCAGTAATCACAGTCAGGGACACACAAAGCTCTAACAGCTAAAGAAACACCTTTAAACAGCAGAAGTGAGCCAAGGAAACTAATCCAGGTGCAGAAAGTAAAACTTCCACCTGCCGGGTCAGCTCGTCTGCAGCTTAGCTGGATCTGTACTTCCTGGGCCTGGATTTCCCACCACTGCTGGTGAGTAGTGTGTGTGTTTACTGGAGCTCAGTCTCAGTGTCTTCAGTGAGATGCTCTGCTGTCTGTGCTAACACCTGCAGCTGAAGCTAACGTTCCTGAGAGAGCGTGGAACACCTGTTTTACTCCTCCAGGTGAGAGCTCCACTAGACCGGTGTGCAGATTAATGAGCAGATCATGCTGTATACGTAAGGTCAGCCAGCTAGGCAGGTGTGGGATAGCAGATCTGTTTACCTTGAGAGGTTTTGGAGACCAGCACAGGGATCGGATCAAACTCATCATCAGCACTCTTCTCAGAGCCTGCAGGATCAAAGCCGGAGATCAAACAGGACGAGTCTGGACACACAAACAGGGAAAGGGAGGGCAGATGGTCAATGAAGATGATTCAGGAGGTTTAGGGGAGAGAAGAGAGTGAAATTAGCACTGTGCTAACTGGTGGGGTATAAGCTTCCATTACTTGGCTACATTAGTTTACACTACAGAGACGTGGGTAAAAATACACCATACAGACAAAAGTATTGGGACACCTGGTCATTTGTCTGATGCTGCATTCATTAGAAGGGGTGTCCATAAACACTTGGACATGTAGTGTTTTTGCATATATAGCTCAATCATGTCAGATGTGAAACTATAGTATATGTCCAAATGTTTGTGGACACCCCTTCTAATGAATGCATTCAGCTACTGTAAGCTGCACCTGTTGCTGACACAGATGTGCAAATGCACACACACACACACACAGCTCGTCTAGCCCCTGTAGAGAAGTATTGTGGAAGTTCTCTAGAATGATGGTGGAGCTCCATCCAGTACTTTTGGGATGAGTTGGGGATGATGAGGTGGGGTGGTCCTCACTAACACTTGTGTTGCTGAATGTAATCAAATTGTCACAGCAATGCTCCTCCAAACTCTAGTAGAAAGTCTTCTTCTCTGGACAGTAGAGACAGTTACTCCAACAAAAGAAGGAGAAACTCTTTAATCCCCTTGATATCAGAAGAACAAATGAATGAACAGGTGTCCCAATACTTTTGTCCACGTGGTTTATGACTAAGTGATCTCCGTTTCTCCCCTCTCACCTGTCATGCTCTGGGCGGAGCCTCCTGAGACAGGTGCAAACTCATCTAGGCAGGAGGCGGGGCCAGAGGTGAGAGGACCGCCTAGAAGAGAGTCTTCCCCACTCAGAGAGTCTGCAGGGGAGGGGTCAGACAGGAGTTCAAATGTAAACATTATTAAAGTTATAAAACACTGGTCACTTCAGTCCAGATACAGAAACAACACTGTAAATACAGCTCAATTTAAATCCACTGGTATTCTGATGTCACAAAAACAACTTATTTACATATTCCTGCCTATTCAGCCTACCACTGTTTAGCCCCGCCCACCCATACTGCAGTTTCTAGGGCTGTTTCTGCTCTGAGTGTGTTTTGAATGAGGCACAGCCAATCAGAACAGAGCTTATATACGTAAATTCCATCAGTGTTAAAAGTACAGTAACAGATAAACAGAAGTTGAAAACAATTATGTACTAATTACTGTTTTTGAAACATGTTGTAAACAGAGTTCAAGAGAAAACATCAAAGAGAAGAGAAATAAATGAGAAGAGCCTTAAGAGAACAGTTAAGATAAACTGAAGAAGAATAGTTTTAAGAATATCTATAGTGTCCCAATATGGGCTGCTTAATGTACACTATTTGGACAGAAATATTGGGACACCTGTTCATTTACTGCTTCTTCTGAAATAGATCTAGAACTATATTTTGCAGAAGCATTGCTGTGAGGATTTGATTGCATCCAGCAACAAGAGCGTTAATGAGGTCAGGATGCTGGATGATGATCTCCACCCCACCTCATCATCCCCAACTCCCCACCTCATCCCAAAAGTACTGGATGGAGCTCCTCCACCATCATTCCAGAGAACACAGTTCTTCCACTGCTCCACAGCTCCTCAATGCTGGGGGGCTTTATACCCCTCTAGCCCACGCCTGGCATTAGGCAGCATGGAGCCAATAACTTTATGCTTATCTGCCCCAGAGAGTCCTAATCAATTGGCAGTACTTCTCTACAGGGACTAGCTATACATTAAATGTGAATGTAAATGCATTCAGCTACTTTAAGCTGCACCCATTGCTGACACAGCTGTGCAAATGCACACATTTAGCAGAAGCTCTCCTCCAGAGTTCTTACAGAAGAGCTTCACTGTTTACTGAAGAAGAACCTCAGCTGGTTTAAATAGACTAAAATTCAGATCCTCTAATCTTAGACTCTACTAAACACAAGTCAATGAGGTGACTCTACTATTCGCCCAAGTCCTCTCAGAAGAGGAGGGTCTTCAGTCTGAGTTTGAGGACAGTGAGTGTTGGACTCTGCTGTTCGGACACCCAGGGGAAGTTCGCTCCACCAGGTCTGTGTAAACCTGCTTAACTTAATTAAGCCTTACATCATAACGAGCCTAACACTTAAACTAAGGTACAGCTGGGTACCTGTCAACACTGCTGCGGCCGCATCCGTCTGCACCGGGTGAACCTGAGGAGCCTCCAGTCCGGGAATCAACGAGTCCACACACAACTCAGCAAGACCTGAGAGAGAGAGAGAGAGAGAGAGAGAGAGAGAGAGAGAGAGAGAGAGAGAGAGAGAGAGAGAGAGAGAGAGAGACACTGAGTGAAGAGAAGGAACACTTGATACCTGGTAAACATTTTACAATGACCTGTTCAATCGGTAAACACTAGGGAGCAGACTGTCTCCCTCTCTCGCCCTCTCTCTCTCTGTGGTGTTTATATCGCAGCCTGCAGCTACATTTTTAATCTAATCCAGCAGAGTAAAAACAAACTCCTACTCAAAACATCCCGTCAACACACACATTATGCAACCACAGTCAGTTCATAAGCAGTCCTCGTCCTCCTCTTATACCAAAATAATGACTGCAAACACTAGAGGGCGCCTGAGAGTGCCCATATTTAATGGGGATGAATGGAAGCAAACAGGCCTCACTCAGAACCACTGACATCACATTGTCCTTCATCCTGATGGTTGATGTGAACGTTATCTGAAGCTGCTGACCCATTTCCACATGAACTGATGCACGGCACTGCTGCTACACGATTGGCTGATCAGATAATCTGCGTGAATAAGTAGGTGTACAGGTGTTCCTAATAAAGTGTTCAGTGAGTGAACATTGCTGCTGTGAGTAAACTGTGAGTGCTCTTTACCCTCTCTTGTGTCCTCCACAGAGCTGCCGAAGGGGTCCGCCATGGACAACAGGTCCGGCAGCATCAGAGAAGTGTCAGGAGACTTCAGCCCCTCAATCAGCTTTTCTGCAGAGACAGAAATCAGCAGCAAACGCCACACTGAGAAACCCCACCAGACCAGCCGGGGTAATAATCCATCTCTCCATCTGTCTGTTCCAGTGAGGTTCATCATGTAGCAACTTCCAAACACACACACACACACACACACACACACATATCTACACACACAGCTGACTCACCTGGAACGGCCAACAAACCAGCACCTCCGTCCAAACCCAAAATATCAGCAGGTCTTTCAGCTGGAAACAGAGAGGGAGAGAGGTATGAGAGTTACACCTGACATAACCAGCACTGAGTCTGGCAGAGAACTAGAGATGTAAGGACTGATCGGCTACAGATCAGTATCAGATAATGTTCAGCCCAAATATGTGATCTGAGACGAGCCGATATTTCGGGCCGATCCTAAAAGCTGGTCAGATCTTATATAATCCACATTTGGTGAGTTGCTGCAGCATTGTGCGAGGGCCCCCAGTCACAGAATCCTGCAGTTCCACATTCAACCACTAGATGTAGACATTGAGAACAGCTGCAGAAACCCATTCATTCCAGTGTAGAAATCCATGTGGAGCCAGTATCTGACCCAAACTCTCATTCCTGTAGAACTCGTGGGGGCAGCAGAGTAAAGACTTAACACCTCAGACCAGATACCAGAGCACAAACCGGACACCCCTCTCCACAGTCCATCGCTCAGCCCAGTACAGCCAGTATCAGAACACTAACACCGTCACTCAGCCCAGTACAGCCAGTATCAGAACACTAACACCGTCACTCAGCCCAGTCCAGCCAGTATCAGAACACTAACACCGTCACTCAGCCCAGTCCAGCCAGTATCAGAACACTAACACCGTCACTCAGCCCAGTACAGCCAGTATCAGAACACTAACACCGTCACTCAGCCCAGTCCAGCCAGTATCAGAACACTAACACCGTCACTCAGCCCAGTCCAGCCAGTATCAGAACACTAACACCGTCACTCAGCCCAGTCCAGCCAGTATCAGAACACTAACACCGTCACTCAGCCCAGTCCAGCCAGTATCAGAACACTAACACCGTCACTCAGCCCAGTCCAGCCAGTATCAGAACACTGAGAAGTCCTTAAAGTGAGTGTGTATGAAAGTGTGTGTACCTGCAGGTTGAGGGATGGGTTCAACAGCATCTAATCCAGGGAGGAGCTCCTCTGTGGAGACACTGAGGGGCTCTGCAGATTCTATACACACACACACACACACACACACAAACACACAAACACACAAACACACAAACACACAAACACACAGTGATTTTCAGAAATAGAGCAGGTCTGCAGACTCACTGTTTAATGTAGTTTTAATGAAACACTGAAATGTGTCTGATTGGTTGTGCAGGGATGCAGGCATACATGTGCATGACATATGTAAATGAGGTCTGTTCTGATTGGCTGTGCCTCGTTCAAAAAGCACGCAGAGTGGAAACACTTCTCAGGACTACAGTCTGAAACGGTGGTGCTAAACTGTGTTAGGCTGAACAGGCGGAGATATGTAAATAACAGTGAAGCTTAGTTTCCATATATGGGCAGGGGCGTGTTCTAAACCTTTAACAGCGACTGTAAATTCGGTCTGAAGAACTTTACCATCAGTGAGTTTGGCGAAGTCTTTGTTCAGAAGCTCCTCAGCCGTCAGTTTGGAGAAGTTGTCGTCTCCAAAAGGGTTCCAGGAGGGCTGGTCCGGGGGGCTGCTCACACTCACGGCCGCAGGGATCGGCTGGGGGGCAGAGGGGGCGGCTGGGGTGGAAGGAGGGGCCACAGCGCCGCCCTGCTGGCCAGGTTCATACACACTCTGCTGAGAGGACTGTGGGGAGTTGGACGGGGTGGCGCTGGCTGACCTGCAACAGCAGAGTTGTTACACTGATATAGAGCTATAGAGCTGTGGGATCATCACAATACTGAAATTCCCAACGTCAGGATCTTTGCAAAGTATCAATATTGGATTGCATTTCGATACCAATCTGCTGTCCAATCTGCTGTCTGAACTTTGTTACGTTAGCTTGATCTGAAGCTACGAGGAACGACTGAACTCAGAACCCACCAATCGCGCAAATAAAATTCAGACCTCCAGATACTGCGCTGTGTTCAGCTCTGCTACATACATAAGCAGTTTAAACAGAGGTGTCAGTATCAGTGTAGGGACTGGTACCGATGACCCGTTAGTAACAGGACGTTTCTCACTTGGACTTGTTGAGGTTAGCCTCAGCGGTGGCGGCCTGCAGCTGCTGTGTTGATTGGCTCACAGGAACTCCAAACATGGAGCTGTGTGTAACATCACTCTGGATCCGTCGGTGCCCCGCCTTCTGAGCGGTCCGGGGAGAGGAGGGCGGAGTCTGAGAAAGGCCGGGCGTCACAGGCTGTAGGGGGGTAAAGAAGGTAAGATCAAACAAACAGAGTCTTTCAGGGTTAAAGCAGGGTACCAAGTTTCACAACTCCAGCACAGAGATCTAAAGAAAAGTCTTTCAGTGTGAATTATTATTATTATTATTATTAAAATATATTGTATGATGATAAAAAAAAAAGGAAGATTATTATTATTGAATACAGCATATCAATAAGGAAATATTGGCTTTTTTGACATTTCAGGTATTAGTTTTAGATTTTTAGAAGTAGTGTTACAGATTAAATCTGTTGGCTTCTTACTGATGAATTTTCAGTTCCACCTTAAATACTGCGGGTGTTACATTCTAGTACCTGTACATAACTGCTGCTCCATTTAGGGTGGAATGGAAACTAAGCTTTACTCTGAATGCTGTTCAGCAGTTAATTTTATTAACATTAACTTGTTTTTTTTACAGTTTTGTTATTTCTGTGCTTCAGTTTTTTTTAAACAAGTAAAAAAGTGACTTATATTTCCTAAAGGTATATAAAGGTATATTTTTCTTTTAAACTGAGCTAAGCTGGGGCCAGTGTTGGATCAGCAGTTCGATACCCGGGCTCCGCAAGCTGCCACTGTTGGGCCCTTGAGTAAGGCCCTTCACCCTCTCTGCTCCCGGGGTACTGCAGAAATGGCTGCTGTGAAGGTGAGGAGGCGGGAGTGAGCCGTGGCACCTCCCTACTCTCACGGGTATGCTCACGGGAGAGAAGACGAACACGGGGAGAGCACAGACTGAGCTGCCAAAACACGGACCGGATTATACACATGTGTAGAGACTGTTAGAGCCGTGGTTGGTTTTCGCTTGGGTGTGGTGGAGGGTGCGTAAAACACAGGTGTGTTTTTGTGTGTGTGTGTTCACCGTTTCCTCAGTGCTAGACGGTGGTTGGGCGGCCGGAGGGGGTGCAGTTGGAGGCAGCTGCTGCTGCTGCTGCTGCTGCTGCTGCTGTTGTGCAGTTTGTTTACGCCGGGCGGTGCGTGCGGGAGCCGTGGGCGGAGCTGGGCTAGATGGGGCCACTGTAGCTTTCTGGGGGGCGGGGCTAGTCACTGCTGGAGCTCCACCTCCTGCTGCTGCTGCTGTTGTTGAAGCAGGAACTGGCTGCACAGGCTGACAGACAGACGGACAGTGTGAGGAGACTTTCAGGGATTCTGTGTTATTATACTGTCTACTAATTACACCCACAGGGTATCTGTGTGCACATACTAATGAAGTGCAGTACCAAAACACACACACACACACACACACACACACACACACACACACAGAAACAGCTCACCTGTTTGTGCTGGGGCTGGTTAGGGGCAGGTTGTGCAAGCTGAGATTGCAGTGCAGCGGCCGGCTGAGCCAAATTCACACTTACAGCTGGAGAGAGAGAGAGAGTTCAGGGCTATGGAAGGCGTGTGCGTGACAGGTGTGGGAGATGTGTGTGTGTGTGTGTTTTAGTACCTATAGACTGTGCGGCACTCTGGGCCGGCTGATTGGCTCTCCTGCGGGGCGTTAGGGCAGCAGGCTGTATAGGCAGGACACCCCCTATAGGCTGAGGCTGGGCTTGTCCAGCTTTGGGCCTCTGCCGAGGGGTAATAGAGGTTTCAGTGGTGGGGATGGGGTCTGTAAGCCTGCAGAGAGAGAACACACACACACACACACACACACACACACACACACACAGTTGGCATTATAATGTAGTGGTCCATATCTACAGAGCTGCCATACCCAACCCGGTTCATTTAAACATTTGGGCTGCAACTAATGATCATTTACATAATAAAAGTCCATTATTTGGTTATTTGGGAAATATTTGGAGATTCTCCTTTCAACATGTTGAGTTCGCTAACGCTCTTGTCGCTGAATGCTATCAAATCCTCACAGCAATTCTCCTCCCTGGACAGTAGAGACAGTACTCCAACAATAGCAGGATCTCTTTAACTCTTTTGAATGCCCTTGATTTCAGAAGAAACAAGGAATGAGCAGGTGTCCCAATACTTTTGTCCAAAGAGAGTATTTTGCCAATACTGCTCACCCACACTTGCACTGTGAATTACGCAGCTGGTTTGAACTGCAAACTGAATAAATCCAGCAGACGCTGAACATGAAGAGGAGCTGGCAGCAGTACCTGGCCTTCGTCTGTGTTTGGCTCTTCTTTGCTGCTGCTTCGCTTGCTCTCACAGGCTCAGGAAGCTTAGCAGGGAGTGGAGAATTCTGGGAATTAGAGAAACACTGGCATTTCAGAAAGGGGGCAGATTAATAACGTGAATGAATTTAGGAAACTGCAGAGCAACAGAGCAGCACATCCACCAAAACCAGCCTAACAACGAGAGCTCTGGAGGAGAAGTATAGAAGCTAGCGCTGTAATCAAACACAGGTCGACTCACACAGAACCCGAATGACCAGAAGCAGCAGAGTTAGACTGACCTTCACGTTCTGGACCGGACAGTCACGTCTGGCCAGTCTGAAAGAAAAGTGGGACACCTGATAGATATCCGGCCTTTTATCAGGATCCGGCTCCAACATATAGCCTGATACACCACCACCGCCGCCGCCACACAGACACACACACACACACACACACACACACACACACACACACACCCCAGAGTACCAAGAGGAAGAAAAAGAAGAAAGGAAGAAAATCAGGAAGAGAATCAGTGAAACCCAGAAGTGGAGATCAGACACTGAACTGATTCGGTCTGATTACAATGATTCAGCTGATGATTCTTTTCTTCATGATTCAATTATTTGATTCATGGTTATTTTTACACTCCGGTGAAGTTCAGTACACACTTTTAATAAACATTAGAACTGAACTGAAGCTGCATTATGTGAGGTCATTCACTTTGACCCACTGCTGTACACAGGCATTTGATAATGAGTTGCAGACCCTAATAACAGTGTGTGTATTGAGCTGATGAAGGATGTGTGGGATTAGATGGAGCTCAAAGTTCTGGTTCTGACTCACGGATCAGGCAGTGCATGTCGTGAGAGTAGCGTGAGTTGTCAGGGATGGTGAAGTTTCCGTCACAGATCGCCACCTGACTCTCTCCGAACGGCAGCGAGAAATAACACAGCTTATACAGCAGACAGCCCAGAGCCTGAGGGACACACACACACACATACACGCATACACATACACACACACACACATACACACACACACACACATAGCAGGAAAACATGATCAGTAATCATGAAGTGCATGCACACATCAGTAGTACACTATAATAATACACCACACCTCATCATCCCCAACTCCTCCTATCTAAAAGTACTGGATGGAGCTCCTCCACCATCATTCCAGAGAACACAGCTCCTCCACTGCTCCACAGCTCCTCAATGCTGGGGGGCTTTATACCCCTCTAGCCCACGCCTGGCATTAGGCAGCATGGAGCCAATAGGGTCATGATGTTGATCTGCTCCAGAGAGTCCTATTCTATTGGCAGTACTTCTTGTCTACAGGGACTAGACAAGCTGTGTGTGTGCATTTGCACATCTGTCAGCAATGAGTGCAGATTGAAGTAGAGCTGAGCACAAACATTTGGACATTATCAGATTTCAGTTTTCTGATTATAAAGGTTTTTTTGAGTAATGCCACAGAGGAAAGGCATTTTTGGTTCCGTAAAGAACCATGTTTGTAACAGAAATGGGTAAATGTAAGTAACCTTGTAAAAATGTGAAGTACCGTCACCTGATTTAAAGGTAATATGACAATTTAAAGGTTCTTAGAACTCCAATATAAACATGAAAAAGTTCTATGGCTCAAAAAACATTAGTAGCAACTTTAGTTTTCTAAAGTGTAGATCAGATTAAAGAAAGGAAATCTGATGAAGAGAGGATTTTGAGTTAGTGCACTTTTCCACATCAAGCTCTCCGGTCAGATCTAGCACTGTCAGATACTGAAATATCAACATTCGTCTGATTTGGAGATGACTAAATGACTAAGATGAATAAACACACTTTATAGAGTGTACTGATGAAATCTGAGTAGTGACTCGTGCAGAGTTTACTCATTATCAGATTACTGAAGCGCTTGTAAATGTGTTGAACAGTTTATTGCCAGTGATCAGATCAGTACATGCATGTAAGCACACTCTCTGGTCTCGGGCTCCACAGTAAGTGAATTCACTCCACACGTTCATTATTACTATAGTCACTAGTGCTGAAGCCAGAAGGGTATTGATACTTTGTGGCTGACAGTGATTCCAATTTAGGGAGCTAGAAATTAAGATTATATAATATGTATGATATAATCAAAAAAGCTTAATGACATCAATAGAGGATCTGAGGTACACAAAAGTCTTAATAGTACAGCCTTTATTTAATGAACTTAATGAACTACACAACCTACTGGACAGACACACGGTACAGGCGAACGTTTGTTCCGGCAGCGATCGCACTGTGCCAAGCTCTCTGAGCACCAGCTAGACATTACTACATCTGTCTAATCAGATCTATATGCACTACCACTTTAAACATGCACCTCATATTACACATGAATTTACATATCTGCTCATATATGCTAATTTTTTATTGTATTACTGGGTTTACTGTTTACACTGCCCTGTCCCGTAGCTGTCTAATTATATGCATTTGCATAATGCATATTACATTACTACTGTCTACTGTATTACTGTATTACTGTTTACAGGGCACAGTCACTCAGTTGTTAGTTTATATATTATACTGGCTGTTCAGATTAGTCTTATTGGTATGATAATACACACTGCACTGCACGGTCATCTGCATAATATTTATGCGCATTACTTACTGCACGTTTCACTTTAACTGCTTTATTATATTCGTATTAATCTCCCCTCTGGTTACATCTGTGCTGCTGTAATACCTAACTTTCCTTCTGCGATTAGTAAAGCTATCTATCTGTCTATTATGATAGACCTACTCATCTAGCAGTGGGAATAGCCACCCTGGACTTGGATGACACTAGCGGGGCGTAGGTGGTATGGACCGTATCAGGGTGATGGAAGGTGTTGATTATAGAGGTCAGCTGCTACACAGTGACACGTCAATAGCTCTGTACCACTCGCCGGAGTCGTCGTTCCCCTCTGGCATCAATGGCCCGTGGAGAACTCCCTGTTGGGAGGCTCAAAAAGTATGAGACGTCCATTCTCAGTACACCTTCACTACAGCGGCTCTAGAACATCCCACACAGTTAGTCCGAGAAGTTACCACCCTTCACCATGTACCCTATTATCACGCCCTTTTTGACATCAGTCCCATTAAATCCCGTCCTTAGCCCATGATGACGATGGGTTTGCGTTCTGCTGTAAAACTGTCTGACTGGTGAGCTCGCTTATGTCTACCTGTAGCAGTTCATTCCAAACCACCATAATGGTCATAATGTTCTGATATGACTGTGACAGTGGGTGACGTGTGGCATCATCTCGAAAACCACTAACTTACAGTGGTGCCCCATGGGCCACTGATGCCAGAGGCAAGTGGTACAGAGCAATCAACGCTGCACTGTGGAGCAGCTAACCTCTGTAACGAACACCTTCCACACATTCCCACTATTAGAAAGGTGGTCATAATGTTCTGCTATGACTGTGAGTGTATTTCATCACTGCTTTAATACGGTTTGAACAGACATACGCTGTGGAAAGCTCCATAATCATATATGTAGTATTAAAGTATGTACAGAGTGAAATAATAAAAGCACTGAAAATGAATAAGTGTTACTGTTACACAGGTAAACAGTGGGATTCATACCGGGTTCCTCGGGGGTCAGGGTGTAAGAAACCAGGGCTCTGTAGAAGAGTAAGAGGGTATGTGAGACTGTGATGATACTCACCCAGATATCTGCTTTGGTGGTGATGAGTTTTCCATTATACAGATTCACCATCTCTGGAGCACGATAGGAGAGAGTGGTATACCTAGACACACACACACACGCACACACGCACACACACACACACCTTATATTAACTACACCATATGGACAAAAGTATTGGGACACCTACACATTCCACCTACAGGAGCTTTTATGCCATCCCATTCTAACCCCATAGACATTAACAGCTCTACCAGCAGCAGCAGGTCTGGAGCTCTGCTGCAGTTACTGAGTCAGTTGGAGGCTTTTCTGCACTCTGCTCTGAGCTCAGCACTCGGCCCTGACCCCGCTCTGTAACTTTACGTGGTCTGACAGACACTCGGTGGCTGAGCTGCTCTCTGTGAGCTGTTCCTCCTAAACTCTTCCACTGTTCAATAATAACACCACTCACAGCTGATGGAGGAAGATCTAGGAGGGAGGAGATTTCACCAGCTGACTTGTTGTTGTTGGTGCAGCGGTGTCTCCTATTACATACAGAACCACGCTGGAGTTCAGTGAGCTCTTCAGAACCTCCCGTTCTTTCACTGATGTGTGGAAGAAAGACAGACTGCAGGACTAGAGGCTGGATTTATACAGATGTGGCTGAATGAATGGAAGTGAATCAAACATCTGAATTCAGTGATTAAGAGAGGTGTCCCAATACTTTTGTCAAATAGTGTAGACTGTTTGTTTTACATGAATATGAATAACTGCACAGCACTGCTGTTAAAAAGAGCAGGACAGAATGAAGGAAAAGGAACGAAATGAGGAGGAGGCAGACAGAAGGAGGGGGTGTAGGCAGGTGAAGGTGTCTGTACTTCTTTATCTCCTCCTCCACGACGGTCACTCCCTCACTCTGAGGGTTCTGGAACTTCTTGGTCGCGCTGCCGAAATCGCACAGGACGTAGTGCCCTCGCTCATGCAGCAGGATGTTCTCCACCTGAAAGAGCACAAACCACAGACTTACACACTTCACCACCACAGCCTCACCGACTCAAACCTTACAGCCCCGCCGACTCCAACCTTACAGCCCCGCCGACTCCAACCTTACAGCCCCACCGACTCCAACCTTACAGTCCCACCGACTCCAACCTTACAGCCCCGCCGACTCCAACCTTACAGCCCCGCCGACTCCCACCGACTCCAACCTTACAGCCCCGCCGACTCCAACCTTACAGCCCCGCCGACTCCCACCGACTCCAACCTTACAGCCCCGCCGACTCCCACCGACTCCAACCTTACAGCCCCGCCGACTCCCACCGACTCCAACCTTACAGCCCCGCCGACTCCAACCTTACAGCCCCACCGACTCCCACCGACTCCAACCTTACAGCCCCGCCGACTCCCACCGACTCCAACCTTACAGCCCCACCGACTCCAACCTTACAGCCCCACCGACTCCCACCGACTCCAACCTTACAGCCCCACCGACTCCCACCGACTCCAACCTTACAGCCCCACCAACTCCCACCGACTCCCAACGACTCCAACCTCACAGCCCCACCGACTCCAACCTTACAGCCCCACCGACTCCAACCTTACAGCCCCACCAACTCCCACCGACTCCCAACGACTCCAACCTCACAGCCCCACCGACTCCAACCTTACAGCCCCACCGACTCCAACCTTACAGCCCCACCAACTCCCACCGACTCCCAACGACTCCAACCTCACAGCCCCACCGACTCCAACCTTACAGCCCCACCGACTCCCACCGACTCCAATCTCACAGCCCCACCGACTCCAACCTCACAGCCCCACCGACTCCAACCTCACAGCCCCACCGACTCCAACCTCACAGCCTCACACCCTTACAGCCTCACATACTCCAACCGTACAGCCTCACAGGCTCCAACTCCAGCCTTCAGCTTTACAACCTTACAGCCTTCAGCTTTACAACCTTACAGCCTTCAGCTTTACAACCTTACAGCTTTCAGCTTTACAACCTTACAGCCTTCAGCTTTACAGCCTCAGCTTTACAACCTTACAGCATCACAACCTTATAGCCTCACAGACTCCAACCGTCCAACCTTACAGCCTCACAGACTCCAACCGTACAGCCTTCAGCTTTACAACCTTACAGTCTTCAGCTTTACAACCTTACAACCTGCAGCTTTACAGCCTTCAGCTTTACAACCTTACAGCCTCAGCTTGCAACCTTACAGCCTCAGCTTTACAACCTTACAGCCTTCAGCTTTACAACCTTACAGCCTCAGCTTTACAACCTTACAGCCTTCAGCTTTACAATCTTACAGCCTTCAGCTTTACAACCTTACAGCCTCAGCTTGCAACCTTACAGCCTCAGCTTTACAACCTTACAGCCTCAGCTTTACAACCTTACAGCCTTCAGGTTTACAACCGTACAGCCTCAGCTTTACAACCTTACAGCCTCAGCTTTACAACCTTACAGCCTTCAGGTTTACAACCGTACAGCCTTCAGGTTTACAACCTTACAGCCTCAGCTTTACAACCTTACAGCCTTCAGCTTTACAATCTTACAGCCTTCAGCTTAACAACCTTACAGCCTTCAGGTTTACAACCGTACAGCCTCAGCTTTACAACCTTACAGCCTCAGCTTTACAACCTTACAGCCTTCAGGTTTACAACCGTACAGCCTTCAGGTTTACAACCTTACAGCCTCAGCTTTACAACCTTACAGCCTTCAGCTTTACAATCTTACAGCCTTCAGCTTTACAACCTTACAGCCTCAGCTTTACAACCTTACAGCCTTCAGCTTTACAGCCTTACAGCCTCAGCTTTACAACCTTACAGCCTTCAGCTTTACAGCTTTACAGCCTCAGCTTTACAACCTTACAGCCTTCAGCGTTACAGCCTTACAGCCTTCAGGTTTACAACCGTACAGCCTCAGCTTTACAGCCTTACAGCCTCAGCTTTACAACCTTACAGCCTTACAACCTTACAGCCTCAGCTTTACAACCTTACAGCCTTCAGCTTTACAACCTTACAGCCTTCAGCTTTACAACCTTACAGCCTCAGCTTTACAACCTTACAGCCTTCAGCTTTACAGCTTTACAGCCTCAGC
The DNA here is from genome assembly GCF_030463535.1 of Salminus brasiliensis. Lineage (NCBI taxonomy): Eukaryota > Metazoa > Chordata > Actinopteri > Characiformes > Bryconidae > Salminus > Salminus brasiliensis. The sequence continues at coordinate 36,347,279 of NC_132893.1, forward strand.
TTTACAACCTTACAGCCTTCAGCTTTACAGCCTTACAGCCTTCAGGTTTACAACCGTACAGCCTCAGCTTTACAACCTTACAGCCTCAGCTTTACAACCTTACAGTCTTCAGCTTTACAATCTTACAGCCTTCAGCTTTACAATCTTACAGCCTTCAGCTTTACAACCTTACAGCCTCAGCTTTACAACCTTACAGTCTTCAGCTTTACAATCTTACAGCCTTCAGCTTTACAACCTTACAGCCTGAGCTTTACAGCCTTACAGCCTTCAGGTTTACAACCGTACAGCCTCAGCTTTACAGCCTTACAGCCTCAGCGTTACAACCTTTCAGCCTTCAGGTTTACAGACTTACAGCCTTCAGCTTTACAACCTTACAGCCTTCAGCTTTACAGCCTTACAGCCTCAGCTTTACAACCTTATAGCCTTCAGCTTTACAACCTTATAGCCTTCAGCTTTACAACCGTACAGCCTCAGCTTTACAGCCTTACAGCCTTCAGGTTTACAACCTTACAGCCTTCAGGTTTACAACCTTACAGCCTCAGCTTTACAACCTTACAGCCTTCAGCTTTACAGCTTTACAGCCTCAGCTTTACAACCTTACAGCCTTCAGCTTTACAGCCTTACAGCCTTCAGGTTTACAACCGTACAGCCTCAGCTTTACAACCTTACAGCCTCAGCTTTACAACCTTACAGCCTTCAGCTTTACAGCCTTACAGCCTCAGCTTTACAGCCTTACAGCCTCAGCTTTACAACCTTAAGCTTTACAGCCTTACAGCCTTCAGCTTTACAGCCTTACAGCCTTCAGCTTTACAGCCTTACAGCCTTCAGCTTTACAACCTTACAGCCTCAGCTTTACAACCTTACAGTCTTCAGCTTTACAATCTTACAGCCTTCAGCTTTACAACCTTACAGCCTTCAGCTTTACAACCTTACAGCCTCAGCTTTACAACCTTACAGTCTTCAGCTTTACAATCTTACAGCCTTCAGCTTTACAACCTTACAGCCTTCAGCTTTACAACCTTACAGCCTGAGCTTTACAGCCTTACAGCCTTCAGGTTTACAACCTTACAGCCTTCAGCTTTACAACCTTACAGCCTCAGCTTTACAACCTTACAGTCTTCAGCTTTACAATCTTACAGCCTTCAGCTTTACAACCTTACAGCCTTCAGCTTTACAACCTTACAGCCTTCAGCTTTACAGCCTTACAGCCTTCAGCAGCTTCCGTTTTGTACATATACATACTATACGACAAACTGTTTGTTTACATCCCTTCTAATGAAGCATTCGGCTATTCTAAATTACACCCACTGCTGACACAGATGTGCAAATGCACACACACAGCTTGTCTAGTCCCTGTAGAGAAGAAGTACTGCCAATAGAATAGGACTCTCTGGAGCAGATCAACATCATGACCCTATTGGCTCCATGCTGCCTAATGCCAGGCGTGGGCTAGAGGAGTATAAAGCCCCCCAGCATTGAGGAGCTGTGGAGCAGTGGAAGAACTGTGTTCTCTGGAATGATGGTGGAGGAGCTCCATCCAGTACTTTTGGCATGAGTTGGGGATTAGGTGGTGCAGTAGTGATCATCATCCAACATCCTGACCTCATTAACTCTTTTGTGGTTGAATGCAATCAAATCCTTACAGCAACAATCCTCTAAAATCTAGTTGTCTTCTTCTCTGGACAGTAGAGATAGTTAAAAGAAACACTATATGAGCAGGCGTCCCAATACTTTTGTCCATTTAGTGTATATGTGTGTGTACCTTTAAGTCTCTGTGTATTATGGGTGTTTTGCAGTGATGAAGTTGAGCCACCGCTTCGCAGGAATCACAGAAGATCTGCAGAACCTCTGCCTCGGAGAAACCGGTCTGCAAACGCTGGTTCATCAGGTTCACCACCTGACCTCCTGCACACACACACACACACACACATTAGCAGGGAATCACAACGAATCAGAGAAGTTTTAAAAAGTAACAAAAGTTCAGAGGCACTCTGTTAATTTACTAGGTTTCATACGTTTGGTAAATGAGAGCAATTAAAAGCAGTTAAAATAGAAACAGAAGAATAGAAATAATCAGAGTTTTTATGTAAAGAAAAAGCCCATGAGGAAGCACTCCTGCAGACACGCCAATAACACCGACTATCTGAGCTGCTGCGGAGCAGACGCCGTCAGTGTGTCTGAAGCTATTCAGCTCCGCCTCAGTGCGGAAAGACTTCTCACAGAACAGCTCAGCTCTGACTGGAACCTCATTCTGAGCACAGCTGCAGTTCTCAGACTCAAGAGTCCATTAACATTCAGCTAAGCCCATTCAGCTCAGCAGAGCCACTCTCAGTAATGATCTGGGATTCTTCTCAGGCATGCAGCTTCTACATCTCAGCTCAGTTTAATCCTGTTTACTGTCTCACTCACGTCTCCAGTAACATACGAATGCTGCGGGCTCGCTGGGGTGTATGCAGTCTCACGGATAACAAGACTGCTGGAGTCGCTCCTCAGTTAACATTACGGTAATGTCAGCACCCAGAGTGCACCTCAACCGCCTATAAACTGATCAGTAAATGTGATGTGATCTTCTATTTATACACCAAAGGGATCACAGTGAGCATCAATGCAGTGCCCTAAACCCTGTCGCCAGTTCACCGGTCGTCATTCCTAGGAGCACTGTCGATAGGTACTGACCACTGCATACTGCAGGAACTCCCCACAAGACCTGATGCCTGATGTTCTGGAGATGTTCTGACCCACTCATTGTCTAAAAAAGTGTCTCAGATTCTTACGCTTGTCCATTTATTCTGCTTCAGCACCTTCATCACCTTCAAGACCTGACTGTTCACTCACTGCCTCATAGACCCCCCCTTACAGGAGCCGCTGTAGATGAGTGGTACTAATGTTATGACTGATTGTGAGAGGGGTGAGAGAGGTGATTATTTTATAATTTTATTATTAGCATGCTGGCTAACTCCTGACTGACTGTGTGGAGCCTCTAACTTCACTACGTCAATCAGAGACAGTGGAGACGAAGCAGCTATGGCATCTCAGAGCTGGGCCCACTCTTCAGGGGTCAGAACAACCGAAGAAGCAGCGCGACTGGTCGAGGATACAAGGTCAAAGTTGGGAGTCAAACTGGACTGAACATTACATTAATTTACATACTTAAAAATTAAAATAAAAAATGTGTACACCGTGTACAATCAAATCAGTCTGAACTGTGGTGAAGGTTTTAGTGAGTACTGGTGCTTTTTAACATTTTAATTCAATGATATACATTTTTATATCTCTAATGTTTACATAGCAGAGAAAACCACCCCAGTAAGACCCCAGTAAGACCCCAGTAAGACCCCAGTAAGGCCTGTTTTCCTTCAGTGAACACCATCACGAGGTCCTCAGTAAGGTTCCTCAGGACAACTGCTGTAGTAAATAACCTCCACCCTGAGCTCCCCTGCTGCTGCTGCTGCTGCTGCTGCTGCTGTTGTGAAGATGTGACTTCACTCCGAACACGTAAGAGCCCTGAAATCAGACTCTGCCTGTGGAAACTTCAGGAAAGGCAAACAAGGCCGAGATCAGAGGACTTACAGCAGAGGGCGGAATTCCTGGATCCGGTTATGGACAATATCTGCAATGTGAACTGACACATATGTATGTGTGTGTGTGTGTGTGTGTGTGTGTGTGTGTGTGTGTGTGAGAGAGAGAGTGTGTGGGTGTGTCTTTGTCCTGCTCTGAAGCACGCACTGGGGCTAATGAGAAATGTGTGGTGAGAAATGAATGTGATGCAATGCTGATACTGTGTTTGAGTAGTGACTGCCCTCTTGTGGCTCAGTCTCACAGGTGCAGCAAAAACTCAACCTCATGTCACAAAGGATAAACACACAGGACTGACTAATAACCATTAATGATAACATATAAAATGATATCTGTACTGTTTATTATTATTATTATTATTATTAATCATCATTATCTAATAAATCCACATTAATAAAGAAGGTTGTCTTAGTTCAGACACTTAGGTTGTCTGCAGGTTGATCAGTTTTGTGATTATGCTAATTAGAAGAATCATTAATTATCACTTCAAAGATAATAATATGCACAAAGCAGTCACTGCTGCAGTGGAGCGACATCTGATCTGTTCGCCTAACCCTCTGTCCAATGTCCTGTCAAATCAAATCTAATAAAATCAAATGTATTAGTACAGAGCTTTTTACAACTGCTGTTTTCACAAAGCAGCTTTACAGGAATCAGTGAGAGGCCAAGAGATCAACACATCATAAAACACCCAGTTTAATATCATATAACTAATATATGAGTAATACAGGCTAACTCTGAATGTCTGGACAGGTTGTTGGTCCAGGTAGATAACTCATCTGATCAGAGGGTGAGCAGCTTAATATTTGTAGTATGTAAATATCAACAGACCCAGTAGGGGGCGCTAGTGATATCAGGATATGTTCTACAGGGTGTACAGTAATGTACAGGTTATACTGTACAGGATTGTACAGGGTGTACATGATACAGTATACAGTAGACAGGGTGTCTCAGAAGCAGGTGAACAGTAAGGAAGTGAACATGGTTTGGTAGACGGTGATTTGATTTTAGACATGGCTGTGGCTGAAGGGGAACCGGTTAGGCCGTGTCTGGACCGGGTCACTCCGGATCTGTCAAACCGTTTTTCTTACTTTTGAGACACACTGTAAAAGCTGTGGGTCAGTGCGGTGCTAACAGCCTCATCCACTTGACCATACCTTCACTGTTATTGTGATGTAGCGCTAATTTGCTCTGCTGACCTGGGCTTGACCTGGGCTTACAGGTTCTACAGTTACTGTAGCTGTACAGGAGAGTTCAGTGTAGAACGTTTACGTGGTGTCTGTTTGCACCGCCGTCTGCTGCTACTCTGTGTTTACTGTAGTACTGACACCTGACCCATTAAACTCTGCCTGGGATACTACAGTGTGTAGAGCACTATAGTACATATATATATTATACACACACACACACACACATACTAGTCTTAGTAGTGCAGGCTTGGCAGGCTAGTACACCAAATATTAATGTACTAACAGGAAGTGATGAAGTGTTGCTATGACAACATATGTCACCACCATCGCTGCAGCACTAGCATCATTATCTGACTTTTTTTTTAGCTCCTCCCTTTCTGTTTCACAATGCATTGTGGGATAACACCTAAGTGGGTCTTTAATTAAGGAATGATTGATTTTCAGCCCAAATATGTGATACTAAACAAATACCCTGAGAGCCGGTCAGATCATATGATCTATATTTTGCAAGTTGCTGCAGCTCTGTGCAAGTTCACAGTACGCTGCAGTTCCTCATTCAACCACTAGTTGAACCTCGCTCATGGCTGCAGAACCCCATTAAAGGCAGCTTCAATCCGCTCCATGATAGAACATCGCCAGTCTGGTGTTTTTACTGTATCTGACCCAAACTCCCATTTCTGCAGAACGTGTAAAGCTAACTCAGTAGAGTGCAGAGAGCAGCAGAGAGGAGACTTAACACCCATAACCGGACGCCCCTCTCCAGAGTCCATCACTCAGCCCAGTACAGCCAGTATCAGAACACAGCAGAGCCAGCAAACACCGCTAGCCACACTCAGAGCTCCACAGCTCGGTTCTGTAGGGAATTCCCGGCTTCCACAGTGTTTAAATGCGGCTGATCATTTCATCTTCGCAGCAGAACATTCCAGAAGACCTGCAGGATGATGTGTTACCAAGTGTGCCTGGAAAGGGTAATGCTGAAGACGATCAGCGACTGATACCAGCCCTAAAAACACTGATCGGCCTATTTCTATTTAGTACAATATTGAGACTCACCCTCATTTTCCTTGTGAGCTTTGATAATGTCACAGTAATGAAAAACTGAATCTCTTAGATCATCAAAGATTTGCTCGAACAGAAACATCAGAGAAACAGGCGGCACACAGAGACGCGTTGTGGGGTGGAATCAGGTGTGTGAGAGCTAGGGTGTGAGAGCTCAGGTGTGATAGCTCAGGTGTGAGAGCTCAGGTGTGTGAGAGCTAGGGTGTGTAAAGGCTCAGGTGTGTGAGAGTTCA